>NC_068358.1:54695274-54995274 GCF_020536995.1 Dreissena polymorpha | reverse complement strand
ACACAAAGACTCAACTGAGGTGCGCATCAATATGCTTTTGATCTCGAGAAAATGCAGACAGAGATTACAACCTGCTCACCCTACATAGCTGATCCTCTTTAAAAAACATTGTCAATTGGATAGTGGCTGGATCAGGTGTGAATGTTCATGCATTTCATGAGATTGGGAACAAGATTATAAGAGATATCATAAGAAAGTCGAACGTTGCTTTATAAATCTAAGAGAAAAGGCACATACCAAAATCTTGGGAATAGCTCAGCTATTAAGATTGCTAATGCCCGTGCTATTTATCCTACCCTCCTGTTTCAGCGTTTCCTGGTAGTGTCAAAGCCTGGAGATCTTTCCCTTGAAGACATATTGTCTTATGAACGTTGTCCCCATCCTGCTGCCCTCTTTGAGGCCAATGAAATACTTCGTAAAGCAGTCAAGCCTCAGATCGTTCATTCAATGAGAGATCAAGCTGTGAACGTTTCAAGTGAGGCTGTGATGAACTGTATTTCTGAATCAGACTGTTATGTTCTTTATGGTGGCTCTTTGCTACATCGTTTATTTTGAAAATGGGCGACAAACACAACGCAATAGTCGAGTCTTATGCAGATTTCAATGACAAGCAACAGCGGTATTCGATGGTTAAGAAGACGGTGTTTATATCAAAGATATAACATACAAGAGACAAGGACAAAAACGTGAACCCGAGTATGAATTTCAACAAAGAGCAGATTAATCATAAAATGACGATTTATTTTCTCTTGACAAAAAAAGCAGGCATGATTGCGCTGATTAGCATAGCTCTGACTAAAATGGGACGTTATGTCCTTGTGTCGCAAAGGGATGCAGACGTTGATACTGTTAAAGCAACAATGGAATGATCCCCTCCATAGCCCCACAACCCTTATCGGCGATGATACAGATTGTGTATCAGGTGATAGTGGACAGCTGAATGTCATAAATTGGATTTTATGATGAATCAACTGCTTAGTGATATCAAAAATTCATCAAAGTGTTCTTTGTCTCCAAAACCATAACGTTTTACATACAAAGCATCACCTTTGAGTCAAACGCTATGGATTTGTAATCCTTCTCATTGTTGCGGTGGCTAATTCTGGAGGACATATTAGATTTATGTGTTTCATAATAAATTTTTACTATGTCTGATGATCTTAACGTGTTCTGTTGTCCCCGATACCTGGGTATAGACACCAAAAACATCAAATTTGAATGGATAGTTACATAGTTATGATCATAAATAGGTTTTTGCGGCCATCTTGGCGGCCATCTTGACTTTTTTTTCCGGAGGTGCGATTTCGGTAAACTTTTAATATGTTATAAAGTACGTGCCATTCTACTAGGATCAGTGAAAATACCTTTTGTAGCATTTTTTGCGGGGTCAAAATGTATAGTGACCTGACTATCTAGTGAAAAGTACCTCATTACCGTTTACGTTCGTGGATATATAAGTATTTGGTGAGTAGCAGTGTCAAATATCATTCTCCGTACACAGAACATAACAGAACAGAATAGTTTATTTTTGACTTAAGCATGTGAAGCTCATCGTCATTAACATACATATAAATAACAGCATGCGTTGAAGTACACACAAAAACACACATCATTTTAAAGAATAAATACTCTAAATAAACACGAAATAAACATATTTCGTGAACATATTTCGTGAGAATGGTACATGGATGGGTTTAATACACAGTGGTCACACAATGTTATGCATATAGATTTACAAATATAGGTATAATTACATATTTCTGACCTTATTATTTTGTAAAAAAACGTATTTCTTTTTAACACTACATATATACACAGTGATTATGTTTCATTAGATTCCAAATCCTTTTGAAATTCGAACACGTACTCGTCACGGGATTAAGCCCTCTGGGGGAATTGCCATTCTTTCGCTTTGATCTTTTTGATTTTGACTATAGGAGCTTAAGGCACGGGTATTTTGTGCGACAAGTTTTCCCCACATGGTTATCATATGTGCTAAGTTATTTGAAAATCGCAAATACATAATTAACAGTCCGGAAAAAATATCATGTGATAAAGACATACATATATATACATGTACATACAAGAGAAGTGATAAA
This sequence comes from Dreissena polymorpha, assembly GCF_020536995.1. Lineage (NCBI taxonomy): Eukaryota > Metazoa > Mollusca > Bivalvia > Myida > Dreissenidae > Dreissena > Dreissena polymorpha. The sequence goes on along the minus strand of NC_068358.1, from coordinate 54,993,175 downwards.
TACTTTTAAATTTTCAATATACTTAGTATGATTTTATGAATATTCACATTTGCTAAAAGGCAATACAAAAAAATGTGTTTTTCCCATGGTATTTGTACCCAAAGAACATAGTAAACATTCAAGAAAATTCATACCTTATATTTTGATAACCTGAAGTATTGATTAATTCAGACACACACGCATCATTCTTAAGCTTTCAAATAAACATGGTAAATTTGTTGTTATTTTATTACATGTACATCATTTAAAGATGCTATCGAAATTATTTTGACATGCACAGCGCTTAAAAGGTTACAAAATACCTAAAATCCAAAAATGTCAAATGTTACTAGCTAGTGACGTTACAGAAAATATAGTTAACACGTATTCAACTCAAAGCCGGCCTTAACCGGATAAATAGGTATCCCAAATCTAGAATAGTTTTAATATGCCTGGTACAAAAATTACACTATTTTAGTATATTGATTAAAATAATGTCCCTGGTAGATTAAAATTACTTGCAAAATAATGAAATATGAAATACGTCATAGTGTTTATTTCATTACCCATTTTACCTGGTTATTTTTACCACGTTAAAATTTAAATCATGTGTATTTATGTATTATCTTCCTCACGTAGTCGTCTCAAGCGAAACGTTTATTTTTCGAATTACTTTTATATCAAACCAAAGCTTATTTTATCGAAAGTAAGAATTGCAGATATTAGCCCCGCGGATCCAACCTCCGTGCGGAGATTCAACTGGTTCCAAGCATAGCTGTATATCAAATCATGCCGTAATAACCAGCCACGTGAAGACAGCCGAGCCACTTTGTACAATAATTGCGTCATACAATATCAACGACTAACCAGTTGATATTTTTATTTTAATTAAGGTATTTCTTTGTAAGGAACGTAATTCCGGCCTATACGTAAAAATTCGGCCAACCTATTTAAAGCGTTTCAGCGATACTGACTACAATTTTTTTTATCCGTATCATCAAATGCACTTACCATAGCAATGAAATTCCAAAGATTGTACAAGTCATATAAGTATAACCATGTTTGCTTTTGGGTTGAAAAGTCAGTTTCATAAAAGGAAAAATTTGATCACGTGGGGAATGTGACGTCATCGAGCGCGCGCACTGATAATGAGGTGCGACATGGGGGCAAACTTAACTTTAATTTGTCTTCTAACAGTGACCATTATTCATTACCGACGTAGAGTACCTTATGATATACAATTTTAATTAAAGATATGTAGTCCTTTTTTCGCAATACGTATTTTTTTAACTCGTTTATCTGGTATCATATAGTAATGTTCTCGCCCTAATATTATGCATTTGAAAAGCTAAATGAGTCCTGGCGAAATTTTCAATTCAAGGGAGGCAACTCCCACATAAAACATCGATTAATCATAACACAATACACTCCCTTATTACTGTGTATTATAATAGAGAATGGTTTATGCAATCCTGTTGAAGAGTCATGCTATTTTATTAATTAAACGTGCTCTTTATAGTTGCACCCATCGAAATATGTCTTACTCAAACAAGACATCGTATTCTTCGGAAAACATGAGTATGGCGATGAGTGCCCTGCACAGGAAAAATTTGACTTTACGAAGTGCGGCCAAACAATATGGGGTGCCGCAGTTGAATTGACCGGTTGAAGGCCCCAGCGATTGTTTCTGAAGGCCGTCCGCGTCACAGGGACCTCACTGACGAGGAAGAGGCCGCCCTTGCCGGATTCCTGAAATACATGGCTGGACAGGGGTTACCGGCGAGCCGTGAAGTGTTGAAGTCCAAAGTTAGAAACATAATAAATGCGTCTGGTAAATAGAATACATACTTTGAGACTAGAGAAACAATGCAACTTCAGGAACGTTTTCGGGAAGGAGGCCCTTATTATCCACCACCAGTCCTTAATTTATCAATGCCGTGGAACGGTCAATGCAGACCATTTGCATACTAAAGTTATCATTTATATAATTTAACAATTTATCAATTCATATTACTAGACTATTGTGATAGTGCGTTATGTTTTTAACAATTATTGTTCTTCGTTGCAGTTCTTTGATTAATCATTAATTGCAATATATTTTCATTTCATTCCTCCATGTAATTATCCTGCCTTTTTCTATCTGTCACATATGTTGTAATTTTAGACAAATCCTGTCGTATCAACCGCACGTCCGGCCCTTCTCCGAAATGGATTTGTAAATTTCTAACTCGCCACCAGCTGTCAGATCGGTTAACGAAGACAATGAGTGCCGCGAGGGCAGCGATGTCCTCTCAGGTCGTCATAGACGAATTTTTTTACTTGTTTGAAGCAGTTTGGACAAACATGAACTGAAAGACAAACCTGGACAGGTAAAAAAAACTCATACCTATGTGTGTTCATGTTCATGTAAAAGTAGAAATATTCAAATTTGTAGAAATTAGTATTACGTGTGCATACTTATTTTATGGAAATCGATCATTTTTATTTACATAAAATTAAAAGTCGGACATGTTTTTGCAGATATTCAACGTCGACGAAACGGGCTGGACTGGTAAAGAAAAGTCTACGCGGCGTTTTATCGCTCCGACAGATTCCAGCCAAGTGATTAAAAGGAAAACGTCTGTGAATGGTCACATCACTGCTCAAGTGTGCGTCGGCGGCAGTGGCAGATTTTTTCCAAAAATGATAGTGAGTGAGTGACAAAGTAAGTCAGAATAGTCATTCCCGCTAGTAATTAATCTATTAATAATACTAATTTTTTACATATGAACACACACGTAAGCATTCACATCTCAAAGATAAACATTTATCAAGAGTTAAAATACTATTATGATTGATTCATCGTATGACTTTTTAAAACCATTATAATGCTACCGCTCTGGCATGTAGATATAACGTGATTTGTATGAATATTTTTGACAGGGATGTCTCCCCCATACAGAGATCGAGGATGTGCCAGACTCGTGGTTGTTCGCGGCCAATGAGACTGGTTACCCACATATTCGTCCCGCACTGTGGCAATGCACGACCAGTCTTATTGGTCACGGACAACCACGAAAGCCACGTGACGTTATCTACGATTGAAGAGTCCATAAAAAATGATGTTGTTTTGGATTGCCCGTTAGATGTTAAGGTAAATTTACAAAGCTGTAAAATAAAAAGTAATACTATCATTTTTGTAACGTGGTGTTTTTTTTCTGCACTGTAATTATACAAATAAGTCAAACAAGTGTTTGATTGGTTTAGTTCATACCAGTTTTTATTACATGTATTTCTTTTTAATAGCGTTTCTGTTTTACTGATTTTCAGATATTTGGACCTCCAAAATCCAGAGTGGACACCATCTGTTCCAGCCTTCCATACGCCAAAAAGCGGTTATTGGTAACCAAGGCGAAGTTTCCTGCGTTGTTGAGGCACGCAATGTACCAGGCATCCCCGAGCCTCCGTACAGAATTCGTTTGCTGTGTCGGGTCTGTATCCAGTCAACCGGAGAGCAATTAACACGTCACAACTGGTGGCTCCGTCATTCGCCCCGACAAACGTAAATCGTAAGTCAAATCGCACAGGGTTACGTATTAAGCATTGTACATACGTTAGACATTGCATGCGTTGCTGGTGCATTTTAGAACTTGAAGAACAATGTCTTATAGTATATTATTATGAATTGCTTTAACTGGTAAGACGGAGATGGAATCGTTTTGTTGTTTTTGTACCGGTATAAGGTGAAAAAATGTTATTTTTTAGAAGCGCCAACATTCGTTGCGGAGACGTGTCCAACGTGCGGGAAGTATACACAAAAAAACCACTGGGTGAGATGGGCATTGTTCCCGCACAGTTGGGCAAGATCCTGGCCCCAACTCCAGAGCCACCAATGGAGAAGAAAAAGGCATCAACAAAGCGTCTGCAGAAAGGCCGAGTTTTGACTTCAAGCCAGATTGTTGGCGAACTGAGAGTACGTGACGTACAAAATATCGATAAAGCATTTAGTTATTTGTGGAATATACCAATGCATACTTGTTTATTTGTTTAACATCCACAACTCTTGCAATCTTTACATGAACATATATACGATGGCATGTTTATGTACAATGCTTGTATTGGCATTATTTCAGGTAAAAAGAAAGACAAGAGCAAGAGAGGAGAGACAGTATTGAGATGAGAAGAAAAGAAGCTGAGGAGAGAAAGCAAAAGTAAGAACAAGAGCGTGTTCAAAAGGAGCAAAGAAAAACGGAAAGACTGGAGAAGAAACGACAGAGAGAAGAGGAGGCTGCAGAACGCAAACGTGCACGAGTGGAGGCCATGTCAGAAGCGGCTGCTGCTACGGCATATTTATCCGCCAACTGTGGGGAGAGAGGACGTGTGGACGATGGAGAGAGGAATGTTGAGTCGTATGGGTGTGACGGGTGTGAATGCTGGTATCACGGTGGGTGTCTGACGCAGTATGAGCTGATTATGGCGGTGACAAGTTTGTGTGATTGGGATGAATGGGATAAGAGGTGTAATCCTTGTGAGTATGAAAAATGCCGTAATGTAAGTATGTACTTGAGATTGCGTGCGCGCGTGAAGGCGAGAGTGCGTGTGTGCGAACGTGTGCGTGAAGTAGTGTGTCTGTGCAGTGCGATGATGTATGTTTTATTGTATAAAATTAAATACAAAGAAAACATCATATTAAAGGGATCTTTTCACGGTTTGGTAAATTGACAAAATTGAAAAAAGTTGTTTTGGATTCGCAAATTTTCGTTTTAGTTATGATATTTGTGAGGAGACAGTATTACTGAACATTTGCTATAGTCCAATATAGCCATTATATGTATCTTTTGACGATTTGAAAACCTAAAAATTATAAAGCGTTGCAACGCGAAACGATTGAATAATTTGGAGAGTTCTGTTGTTGTCGTTTAAATTTTCGAAACTACGAAGATTCCATATATAAGGTATAAAATACTTGCATAATGTATATCCGGCGGAATAGCCGAGAGGACTAATGCATTTTTACTTCAGACTAACTCCAGGACTCTGGGGGTCACTGGTTCGAGCCCTGATACCGGCTACTTGTTTTTCTTTTTTAATTTTATTCTTGATTTTTTACTGGAGCTTTTAAGATCCAATGTTCACATTTATCAATATAAAGCATTTAATGACAAACTTCAAAATAAACCAAAATCTGTGAAAAGGCCAATTTTAAACAATTTTTGGATAATTGTGATGAATAAATAATAAATATATTTTAATGTTGGAAAGTAATTAAGAAAATGCCAGTTCCTTATTCGGCTTAAATAAGGAATAAGGAACTTGTTCCGTTTTCCTTATTCAGCCGCGAAAAAGGAACATGATTATAAATAAAATCAAACATGTTGATATGTACAAGATTGAACTTTTATATCACATACATATAAAATAATGTTATATGTTTAAGGTTGTGGATGTGAAGTTAGTATTTGAATTTGAAAACATCGATACACCCAATTTACACGCACTAACACATGACTACATTGCCAGTCAAATTTAAACCAATATATTCTAATATTTTTTAATGACTTTTGAGTAATAAGTAAATATATTGGAATGATGCTTCGCAAATAAAAGTGTGAAGGTTAATGTCATTTTACAACCTCTCCGATATATAGCGTGAATGGATACGATTAGTTAATTTGTCGATTATGTTAAGGTTAAATATTCTACAGTTGCACGATGATGATTTTGTTGCTACTGCTACTGAAGCTGCTTGTGATGATAGCACTTTTTTTGTTGCTATTGCTATCGTTAATAAAGGTAGTGAAGATCATGACAAAATGAAAACGAAATGATGACGGCGACGAAAATGACAACAATGTCGAAGACGACGAAGACGACGATAACAACGATGATGACGATGATAACGATGATGGGGATGATGATGATGATGATGATGATGATGATGATGATTATGATGATGATGATGATGATGATGATGATGATGATGATGATGATGATGATGATGATGATGATGATGATGATGATGATGATGATGATGATGACAATGATGACGATGGCGATGATGATGATGATGATGATGATGATGAGGAGGAGGAGGAGGATTATGTATTGTACGTCAATACAATACATAGTCTACGTGGGTGTTATTAAATTACAAATTTAATAAGTCCTTTAATTGCATTCATTATTTAATCTATTCTCGTTCGTCCATGGGTCTGATAAAGGATGTTCGTTAATCGCAAAATTGCGATGTTATGTAAACAGTATTCATGCCAAATACAAGTAAAGTTCATCCCAAGTTGCTTGTTATAATGATTCATTTCTCAAAAGATGGTATATTTTATATCGGAAGATTTACAACCGAATGAATATATTTCAGCTAAGAGGCTGCATAAACTCTACATAATTTAACTGGGAAGTCGAGTTTTATTAAAGGCTATCATTTTTTCCGTTAAAAGGATTTCCACTAAACAGGTTGCAGAAACATTACATGTAAAATTACAGGTATAAGTATGTAAACCAATATTTTTTCAGAATGTTATTTTTGAAAATTCGCATAGGCGAATGTGGTTTCTTGCATGTTAATTCGTTTATTCACACGTGCAAACGAACACAAGTAAGTTCAGTTGGTAAAATAAAAGGTAATTGAAAAACGAAAAAAAAACAACACAACTCATCACAGTCGGCTTTGGCTGCCCATTTAACGTCGTCTGCATTTTTTTTTCAAATTATATTCGTTTCTGAATTCAATTGCTGACATGTTTCGTGCGCGGTCCTGTTTTATTCGTTGAATAGTTGCTGCGTGAGAAGGAAATGGTAAGGCTCGTTTTTATTGATGCTGAGGAGAGTTTTTGTAGGAGGTTATTCTGAAGTTATGGTAATCTTGCTGATCTCTGTGGTTGTGTTGAGGATTTTAGCAGTAGTATTACTGATATCCGTCGTGCTGCTGTTAATGTTGGCGTTTGCGATAATGCAAAATTTTAGTTGTGCTGGGATTGGTGACATTAAATTTGGTGGGCGGATGCTGATAACAGTCGTGGTGGTTATAATGACGGTGTTATGCTGATGAAGGTGGTGCTGGTGCGGAAGCCGCTGGTGTTGATTCTGTTATTAGTTGTTAGGCTCGTGATATCCGTGATTGTAATGTTGATGCCGGTGATGGGGATGATGATTCTGTGTTGATGAAAATGACATTTCCGGTGAGCTTCTGTTGTGTAGCACACTTGTTAAAACGACTGATACTTAATACTTAACAGTGGTTTGAGTAAAAGCGTTTACGACATTATCATTAATTATAAAAGATCGGGTGTTCCGTATAACAATATAACGTTATGTATCCGGAACGTACGCACTATTACACTAGTGCAGATGAAACTGTCCATAATATCTACATGCGTCATTATAGCACGTTTGTTAACCGAGATCGCAGTCAAAGTCAGAGGCCTGTTGGTCCACAGTCGCCCAAATCATTTTGGCCAATCAGAACACTGATCTCGAATCAGGGGAGAGGATAGGCTATAGTAAGTGGTTGTGATCTCCCTTTCTGATTTGAACACGAATGAATTGTGCGTTAGGTTACCCAGCTTCATTGGAATAGCATTATATCGTCAAAGGCACATAACGTTTTTGTATATGCATATATGCATATATTTTGGATGTCATGTTCCCCATACCTTTTATCAAATAGAGTCGTTAATTATCGAACTCGAAGACAGTCCCGACGTTTGCGTTATACTTGAACTTTTCTCCGCGGTCTAAGTTAGTTGTTAGTAACCGGCTTAAGTATGTTCACTTAAACAGGAATAAAAGTGTTAATTGACCGCCGCGATGTCTGTACAATACTCTTAACAACGTCGAAAAAGCCAAATAAACGGAACAAGAAGAATGGAATAATCATCGCCCCCAAGGGGCGTGAAGCATTTATGATAAGAGTCAGAAAGGGTAAAGGCGCATATGGCTCTTCAGTATAAAACATAACTGAGCTCAATAAACATGCACTGCCCCGTATTCAATTGCATCTTTTTACTATGAACTTTCAGGTTGATGCATCTGATAATGTGTGAGTTATTCCCCGAACATGGAACCCTATGTCATCATGTATATGCGTCTGTGAGTGATCACAGTTACATATTAGCTTTGCCGAGCAAACAAATGAACATACAATTTAGCTTTCATGACTTATGCAACAACATTACAACGAAGACCTCTGAAGAACTTGAAGTTCTACCACGTCTTAAGTATCGCTACATAACAAGACGTAGTATTTTCATAACCTCGCTGTTGCCATTGGAGCTTTGGTTAAATATATATAAAAACTAAAACTAAAAAGCATCATGAGGGGAGAAATGCTTATCAGCTTGTGTGTTTTTCCGACAAATGACAATTGCTTATATGATAGATTACGATATTTAAAATTAAAGATGAATGCAGCTATAGTCATTAGGACGGTCACAGAATTTTAGGTTTAAAAAGCTTGGAGGGAACCTTAACCCAAACTAAGCCCATGATTAACACATACAAATATTAATAAATAAAAACTAAGCGCATTACTAATCAGAACACATACAAATATTAATAAATATGAACCTCATAGCATCGCAATTTTATTAACAAATAATATAAATTAGATTAGATGTCATGTTCATGAGAAAATGTAAAAAAACAGTACATAATAATACCAAAACCTTTTAAAGCACGCCAAAAAAAACCTATCTGCTAAATCCCTTTTTGTTAATACGATTTAAGAAAGTAGCCTTGTATATTAGACATTTATGATCATCGTCATGCATCTTAGGAAAAACATCATATAACCCAAATCAAAAGTGTAATGTATTTATATTTTTGATAGATAAATCTAATCAAAGTATTAATAAAGAGGCCAGAGCTGTACCACTTTAAAGTACATTGAAGACCGGGTACCAGATTACGCCTTTTGTAAACCAGCAACGAAGCGCATCAAATACATTTAGATGAAACATGAACCATATACAAAGCGAAACACGAAGGAAAGCTTTAAACTGTGTACAGTATTGGAAAAGGTTAAACATTATATTCATCATTCTTAAGTATAAACGGATAAATACGACTGTTTAAACATGTCCTGTGTGTTCATAGGCCTGGTAATATTAAACTGGATTTGTTCGGCGTCTTTTGTGGCGTCGGAGACACTGGTTGATGCCAAAAACCTTATCAAGAAGAAATTTCAAACAGATGGATATAGCAAAACCCTCCGCCCGTTACTAGACCAGACCGACGTGGTTGTAGTATACACAGATATGGTTCTTAACTGTAAGTATTTTTATTATTAAGTTAATTTTTATTTTTATCACAGCAAAAGAAAATTGCATTCCAATATTTAACATGTTCCTATAAGAATGAAGAGTATATAATTATAAACATTCAATTTTGCTTTTGATGTGTACATATAAAAGGTTCTCTAACAAATATATTCACTGATGAATTGCGTCAAACTCGCATCCGCAATATAAGGCGCATGTGTCAAGTAAGATTGCATCGAGGTCAACACCAACAGTTTCTAGTCTTCCCCAGTAAGGTATTTTAATTGACACTGCGTCGCTGAAACGATGTGTTTTATTTTTTGACACTCGATCATTATTTGAACATAATACGGAAATGAATGTCATTTAAACAATTACTACTTGTATGTGTATAACAAGATCCTTGTATATGTGATAATACAAAATTAAAGTTCGAAAGTCGTACAATTAATCGTTAACTGTTTCTTCGGAAGAACTGATATGGAAAACACGAAATTAATGCGCATCACCACATTGTGTTAATAAAAACTATTCGTCTTCAAGATAAATAGTGGAGTACAAAACATATTTGTCGTTTGATTAGTCCGAACATGCCAATCAGGGACGCATATCAGTCCGCGCATGCTTATCAGGACGATACTCTCCGCCTTTATGATATGTTGCGTATGTAGGAAATCTCGTCTTAACGAAAATACAGTCTACGCGAAAAGTGTCGCCCTAGATTAGCCTTTGTAGAATGCACAAGCTAATATGATATGTTACTTAACGCAAATGCATTAAGCCCGGTTTTACCAGAGCGCGGCTTAATTATCTTATATTGGATCCGCAACTGATGTAATTAAATTTGTAATTTGGAAAAAAACAGCTCTCAGTCATGACCTCTGAAAATGGCTTCCAATGAGGAGGACTATTTAAAAATGTATGTATTTCATAAAATTAACATTACCTTTGTCAGTTTACATTTTCGGCGAAGCCTTTTAACCCTTTTTTATAACTGTATCAATAGCAAATGGAGTGTTGCAGCGATGTTCTGCCATTAGATCAGAATTAATAATTTATATTATAGCGTTGACTAAGTTTAGAGAAATCTGTTAAAACTTAAGCAAAATATGGGTAGACAATCATTTGTTATGACCTATCTTTTAACATGTGTATGTGCTGAGCCTTAACTCGGAAGGATCGCTGTACGAGGAACGGAAGTTATCTACCATTTTGCATTCACCTCTTAATTTAAGCGATTGTAAAAAAGACAGTTCATGTCGTATTCGATAGGCAATGCTTATTTACTCGGTGCATTCTCTATGCCCTTTGAAGCCTCTATTTTGTATTGTTTTCTTTATAAATATAATTTAATTCTATGCAATTTAGTTCTTTTTAAAGCATCTGCGGTCTTTTTGTTTACAATTTTAGTATTTTCAGACGCCGACTATAGTCTTCAAGAAATCTCTTGTTCTGATTTACTAGTGAATGCACCATTAATCTCAAGTCTAAGTAAAAAACTAAGTGTAATAGTGATTTCATGATAATACGCCAGCGTGTGTCTGTATATTTAAATGGTTTATCAAATGCTCTGGCGATAAAGGTAACGTATTGATACACTGACAATGTAATATCATGTTACCCGGATAAATTAATCTCACATCAGACGTGCTTGAACACTTTTGCGTGTGTACGTTTAAATCGATTCATCAACCATGAATACATTGAATAATTATGTTACCTTAATAATGCACAGGTATAACCAGAGGATTGATTTTGATAGAAAAGAAACTTGATTCGTATACTGGCCGTTTGCTACTGAGGGTTTCGCGTCGAGACTCCTAATTATAGTACGCAGGATTACACGTCGTAAATGTAACTTCAACTTGTCGAACACATACTCACAGTACCAACTTAACATATTTTAATCGGATGATTTTATGCCACCAAAAACATTATTTTTATTTCTCCCAGTCTATACTGGGGACATATTGTTTTTGCCCTGTCTGTTTGCTTGTTGGTCTGTTTGCGTCAAACTTCAACATTGGCCATAACTTTTGCAATATTGAAGATAGCAACTTGATATTTGGAATGCATGTGTATCTCGTGGAGATGCACATTTTGAGTGGTGAAAGGTGAAGGTCAAGGTCATCCTTCAAGGTAAAAGGTCAATGTAAAGGGTCAAATTTTGCAATATTGAAGATAGCAATTTGATATTTGGCATGCATAGATATCTTATAGAGCTGCACTTTTTGAGTGGTGAAGTGTTTTACAAACACATCTTGATTTCTGTTGCGATTCATAATTTGATTTCCAATACATAGCTATATGCGATCGGCCAGTCTGCGAGTGTCTAATTGCAAAGTGTTTGGGGTGTCAATCAAATTCAACCAAATATTTTAACGAATAAGTTGTTTTTTTCAAAATTCTCCCAAGAACATTTCTATATTGCTAAGTACACTCGCACACAGATGCAATCACACCCGCGCGGAGTCAAATGTGCCTCTATATCTAATGAATGAATGATTAAAATAAATATAAAAAAAAGCTGTCTTAGGCAAAATTTTACAGTGGTTTGAAGTATTAGCATAAATAGGTGTAAGTTATTAGGTATAAGCTTAGCATTAAAAAACTAATGTAATTCACAAACAATATGCCCGAGTCTGAAGTGAGCTACATATGTAACAACCCGTTTTGCAATAAACCCGTTTTGCAATAAATTTATTGCAAAACGGGTTGGAGTGTCTTATTGCAATTTGATTTTTTTACAACAACCCGTTCTGCAATAAACCCATTTTGCAATAAATTTATTTCAAACGGGTTGGAGAGTCTTATTGCAAAACGGGTTGGAGTGTCTTATTGCAATGTGACAATTTTATAATAATCCGTTTTGCAATAAAACCGTTTTGAAAAAAAGCTTCACTATTGTTTTAATTGATTCAAATTAAATGGAAGAGTGAACAGGGAGTTTCAAGTGTTGTTTAAAAAAAAAATAAAAAAAAAATAGACAAAACTTTGAGTTAAGACTTATATGCAAAGAAGGTGATGAATTTCGAGATGCAATACGATCAAACAACACAGAATGTGTATCAAAAGTGATTTCAAACAATTAAGTACTAAAGTTAAGTTAACGCAAACATGCAATAATTTATGAAAAACTCGTTGAAATGTCTTATTGCAATGTGAATTTTGTGTAATAAACCGTTTCGCAATAAAATCCATAAATTATTGCATTTTTGCGTTCTCTTAACTTTAGTTCATAATTGTTCAAAAACACTTTCGATTCACATTCTTTGTTGTTTTATCGTATTGAATCTCGAAATTCCTTCCATGCATTTGAAGTCTTAACTCACAGTTTTGTCTATTTTTATAACAATTTTATTCAAATACAACACTTGAAACTCCCTTTTAACTCTCCCAATCCATTTAGATTAATTGAAACAAGAGTGAAAATTGTATTGCAAAACGGGTTATTATAAATTTTTCACATTGCAATTAGACACTCCAACCCATTTTGCAATAAATTTATTGCAAAACGGGTTTATTGCAAAACGGGTTGTTTAAAAAAAAATCAAATTGCAGTAAGACACTCAAACCCGTTTTGCAATATATTTTTGCACTTCACTTAATTCCCAAATGGGTGAACATCACTTCATATAAACATTCAGCCTTGTTTTATCATATTTACGTTAGAGACGACTTTAAAACTTCCTTTATACCGTTTCAAATCAATATGAAACAATTAGTATATATGTGATGATTTTATTGCGAAACGGGTTGTTACACAAAATTTACATTGCAATTAGACATTTTAACGCGTTTCCCATAAATTATTGCATTTTTGCGTTAACTTAACGTTAGTAATAAATTGTTTTAAGTCACTTTCGATACACATTCCGTGTTGTTTTATCGTTTTAAATCTTGAAATTCATCACCTTCCATGCATTATAAGTCTTAACTCACAGTTTTGTCTATTTTTATAACAATTTCATTTAAATGCAACACTTGAAAATCCCTTTTAACTCTTCCAATTCATTTGAATTAATTAAAACAAGAGTGAAGATTTTATTGCAAAACGGGTCTTTTGCAAAACGGGTTGTTGTAAAAAATCAAATTGCAATAAGACACTCCAACCCGTTTTGCAATAAAGTTATTGCAAAACGGGTTTATTGCAAAACGGGTTGTTACAGAGCTATCTTCTAAAACCCAGTCTAACACGCGAAACACATACATGTATCTTCAAATTAAATGGTATGTGTACAGTTTAATTATCACACGAAATACATTTCTTGTATAGCATAATGGTTGATACATTATCGTTTGTATTATTTATAGTGGACGCAGCCACTTATATTCATTTTCTTGGTATATAATTATTATTGTAAGTGTTTTCGTTCCCTATTTTAAATCACAGTTTTTATATGACTATACAAACAGGCATACACTTATTTCGCAAGCAGTGTTAATTAAAATGTTATATGCAAAACAAAATAACTGCCGCAAACGTCCTTAAATACAAATGAATACGGCAACATGCGTTTCAATCAAAACCCCAACATTAATTAGTGAAACGCTGATACTGATCATAACAACGTGAATCTAAAAGAACGATGTTAATATATATTAAATAACCGATTCTCTTTGTCAAATTACGAGCAAACATGAAATATTTACATCTTGAAATGTTCTTGACCATGTTCTTTGAAAATTCATTTCATTTTTACAAAACAACTTTCTTAAGCTTCATGTAATTCTTACGTGAACATCTTTGAAACTTCACATGGCATTCCCAAAACTAAGTGCATCATAGTAAAACATATTTCTGATTTAAATTGCAAAATATTTGTACAATCATGTAAAACTCAATGATGTTCACATTTTTTTTTATATATTTACAAATAACAACTCGTGTCGTTATATTGTATGGCGCCCGGTGCAATCCTGGTTTGAATTCCAAATATCAGAACACTAAATAATTGTTTATTTGGCAAATATTAGTTAAAACTTCTTCGCGCTGTATTGCTAACTTGATATATAACACATATATTATTTATTTCCTTTAAGCTATAATTGATTTCAATGAACAAGAAGAAAGCATGAAGATCGGCGGATATCTTGACATTTCATGGCTTGATGAATTGCTGACTTGGAATACATCGGACTACGGAGGACTTGATTATCTGACATTGGTAGCACAGTTTTATCATCATTTACGCGTTATTCCGTTAATGTAATTTAAATATGACTTTGTATTTCCTTTATTCTATTTTTAAGTCATCACGTTGAATTTAATTAATAAAAGTAGATGGAACGTATTAGACTAACAAACAATTAATATGGCGTAAGAAATATGTGATTCGCGCCAAGTCAAAAGTGGATAGGACCGATCAATAATGGCCATTTTAATTGAGCTCATTAGGAATAATTGCTATTATTAATGAAGACATTTTGAAATAATCTATAATTTTATTCGTAGATGTGGCTGAACGGAAAAAAATATAATATGTTTTAATGTTTCAATCTTGTGCTTAACATAAATCTATATAGAAACACACATTACTGTACACAAATGGATCTCGATCTGTCCAAAAATAGTGTTTCCATCAAGTATTGTGTTTGTGTTAATCGTTTGCCACCAAACGATGATACTTTAATAAAACCATTTCATTTGAAGCCACAAAATGATGTCTGGAGACCGGACGTTGCACTTCATAACTCCTTCAAGACCTTTACTGGTCTGGGATCTAGTAATTTATTGCTGAGAGTTAACTATACTGGTGAAGTTAACTGGCTTCCTTACCAGGTGCGAAACAATATGCCGATGATGAAATAATATGATTTATATAACATGTTAATACAACATCTCAGAATGTGTTCATATTCATTTGCCTATGTACGAAAATCGGACATAATACGATTACATTAATTTACCATTCAATATACAATATTTTTTTAAAGCATAAGGAATTGCGATTTCAAAAAACAATCGAGGGACTGACACATTTGTATGTTCACATCTGCAGATTCTGGAGGCCTCGTGTGATGTTGACATCACATATTTCCCATTCGACACACAGGAATGTCCTTTCAAGTTCTCCGCTTGGAGCTATGTCAAAGATGAAGTACAATTGATTGAAGGAAAGAAAGGCATTTATTTAGACGAGTTTGAAGAAAATTCAAGATGGTCGCTGGTACATTTTGCATATTTTCATATTAAACGTATTCTCGGATCAATTGCTTAACATAAAATATAGCATATATTCTAACCATCACTCCTAAAAAGCTTTTAAGGGATATGTATAAGCTTCATATTTTAAGAATCATTCAAACGTGTTTTTGATGCTTAAGCTTTTCAAAAGGATTTGATAAACGTAATAATCGATAAACGGCATGTATATATTAAACAATATAATATATATTGATTATTGTTACCGTTTTATATCGGTATCATGTTGGTGAGCTATATAATGCATCATTTCAGGTTTCCACCACAGCTGAATCGGGCAAAGGGGATGCTACAATCCTTATTTTTAAGATCAAGCTGAAGCGGAAGTCAATTTTTTATGTGTTCTACATAATCATCCCCATTGTACTTCTTTCGTTTTTAAACATCCTAACATTTGTACTTCCTGTATCGTCTGGTGAGCGCGCTTCCTATGTTGTCACTGTGCTTTTGTCTTTGGCCGTTTTCCTCACAATAGTATCGTCTGAGATTCCGAAGAACTCTAACACCATATCAATCATCTCAGTTTACATGATCGCAATGATAGCACTTAGCACAGCGGCGGTAATGACGTCATTGTTAGAATCGCGGCTGGCGTCCCGAGATAAATACACGGACTCAATCGGCTCAGGATATATGGCACTCTACCGCTTAGCTCGGATCTGTCAGTGTAAACGTGACGGCCAGAAACGTTCCGCAGATGAGATTGAATGGAAAGACGTCGTTGACGCATTGGACTATTTTTTGTTTTGGATATTTTTTGTGCTTACCTTTGTAGCAACTGTTGTTTTGTTTGTAATGGTGAACACACGTTAAGTGTTCCATTCAAAAATAAATTTCTGAGAATGGTAAACAGCATGAAGTTATACACCCCAGATGGATTCATATTTGTTCATGTGTTGTACACGGTTAAAACCAGGACACACTTGAGTTTGGTAGTATTGTATATATGGGTTTAACTAAGTAAAACACTTTTACCTATAGATGTTTTGTCTAGCAAAACTATATGTGTCATGATGAGCGTTTGCTCGAAATATCACATATGAAATTTTTGTATTTCATCCTGATACTTTCAAAAATCAAACGATTGCAACGTGTAATACCCTTTAATGTGGCATTACCCTTATGCACCTTTTCTCTGCATGTTCATTCGCTTTTTACACGAATATTATACACAGCTGATGTAAATAAGACAATTGAATATACGAATATTATACCCAATTTATATTAATAACACACATGTATATGAATGTTTGTCAGTTAATGGTTTGGGTGCTCATGTGTTGATTGATATGTCTAAAGTTCGAGCCAACACGGGGATCGAGGGGAACCGATTGCCGATTGGATGTCTACCAGCCGTTTGGCATTAAAGATAGGAATCCGCAAGAATAATGTTCATGTTTAAAGATGTTCATTTAAAAGCAAAACCTACCATTTACTGGCCCTCGATCGCGAGGGATGCATATGCAATAAATAAACGTTTTCTTTTTTAGAAACAAGTACACTTGATGTTCCATGTTCCTGCTTAACCTTTGTGCAGTCCAATCTTAATGCGGTTGTTTAAAAAAAAATTCAATCACAGCCCGGTGTTCACAATAATGATTTCTGATTTTCTGTCAAATGCATGTATTTAATTTACATTGTAACATGTTTTAGAGAATAAATGTATTAAATATCATTTTGATGTCGTAGCGTTCCCAAATACACCTTTCTATAGTGTTTGAATATGTATTACGTAATACATTTAGTTCAATGAATTAGCAAGTTTCACAATGAAAATATCAGCGATTATCAATGAATACATACGCAATATGTATCGATGAATCCAAAACGATACTCGTATGGTGGTCTACAGTTTGCATATATAGCGGCCTTTATGATTATATCTATCATAATATCTTTATTTACTTTAATCTTACCAAACATAATTTAGTATATTTAAGATTATGGCAAGTGTCTTTACATTTATATTAGTTAAATGAAGCTTGTAAAATACAATTATACATAGACGAGTGCTCTTTAAGTGAGACTGACAATCAACGTATTGATGCACATGAGCACTTTCGTGTCTAATACGTTAATAGTTGGGATCTTATTTCAAGGTTACATGTGGAAATTACGTAAGTAGCATAGAATCATATCAATTCATGCAGTAATCCATGGGCACTGTTCCGACAATTATGATTAATGAAATTGTGTTACTAGCAAAGCACCAATTAAGTTAAATTTAAAGTAAATAAAAGTTTTCTAATGACAATACATATGTACCATTGCTCTCGGTGAAAAACTGAGGTTATTAGTGTACAAGTGTACTTGTATTTGTGTTAATATCTATTATAGAAAGACAATTAACGCTCAATCCAACGTATGTGTTATATTTCGATTTGTGTTTTAATTGCAGGTACTCGTTGGTATCAAAGTAAAGTTAGTTTATCGCCTTCAAATAGCCTTATAACACACATGTAATTGATGTTGATTTTAATCTCATTCATCTGCTGGACGCCTTGTGTATCATCGCGGGTTGTGTGCTTAGAATACCAAGGTTGATAAAAGTACAAAAAGGTATAGATCATGTAAAAAACAATGTAAATATAGTTTAGTCTTTTAGTTTTCTGTATGGAATCAAAATAAAATTAAAAAAAAAAAAAACATGCTATGGTGTTCATGTTACTGAATAACACTAGGACTAGGAACATATTTCATGCAAATATATATTCTACACAACAATGCAAATGTGAATTTAATAATGATTGTAAGCAATATAAACCGTTGTTTTCGATCAGGAATACTCTTGTACTGCACAATACGTATCGACTTATGTCAAAGCCTGGGATACCCATTTGATGCAAGAGCCATAAAAATAATACGAAAAAAAACGATAACTACTTTATAAGACCTTGCATATTAGTACCTATAGACGTCGTTAGAGTATTTTGGCTACTTGTGTACTTAAAGACGTAAGACTCTTCATGGGGTGATTGCAGTATCCGGGCTATTTTGCTAACAATTCGTAATGCTTGTCATTAAGTGTCACAATATTAAATCAGTTGAATACTGGTGTTCCTATGACATACAGACAGCTGTTTTTGCTTTTTTAGTTGTCGCATTTCGTCGAATGGTCGAGTGTAATGTTTCCATTGTTGCTTTGGATCAAATTACATCAGCCGCTTCGTTACAGATGTCGCAAGCTAGATATCATGCAATAATAATATTAAGTATTGTCATTCTCATGTTCCTATATAGTACTCTGGGGGTTGAATCTATCTGGTACATCATAATGGTACATCATAATGGACTTGTAACGTAGACTCGCAAAATGTTGGGACTTGATAGGTACTGTTTACGAGCTTAAATCTGTTTACGCCAACAGTGCGGTTATTTAAATTGATCGAGGAAATCCCTGTGTACTGCAAACATGAAAGTATGTGTGTATTTAGAGATCGCTTTAATTAAACTACCACTGCTTGCATTGACTGTTCCAGGGCGGTGACCCCATCTTTCATCAAATTGTTATATTTAATGCAGTATGTATTATTGTTTTGTATTGAATAGGCAATTGGGTATTCGCCTTTAATAAAGGACTAACGGAACAGCCTGATAATAAACTTATGATTTCATAGATTTTAAACATTTTGAAATGTTTTAGGTTTGCATTCCTTAACAATTACAATCTCTTGCTGAAGAATATTCGAAGAAATTGTCCTGCTGCTTAATTAATGGAATACATCTAGGTGACAAAATATACTCTATGTCGAAAAACAATCACGTCTTAATTGTTGAATGGCAAAGTTTTTACAATCACTTGATCTTCAAACTAAAATGATTAAGAATATATTTCAAATTGCGTAGAATTATAATAAAATAACTCAATTTATATTATGTACACGCTTACTCCGATTACCGACAAACTCGAAGACATCAAGTTTTGCAAGTCAAAAAAACGTCTTGTCATTTGATTTAATGTATTGACAGTCGTTTTGTACTACAATGATTAGTTTTTGACAAACAGGTATTGAAGACATATATAAACAGCTAATAGTTTGAATTATGGCAATTTTTAATAAGTACTTGTTTTTATTTTTATTAAGATTGGCAAAGCTGCATGTAGGCCTTGGAGACTCGGGTCTACGTAAGTGACAAAATTTTGTCTCAACAATATCATAGAAATAAAAAGTGAATTTGGACACCATAACCCATATTTTTGCTTCATTAAATAAATCGTTAAAAATATCAGTGCCGTAAATAATGCGATCACATATAACACCATATTTTCATCAGTGAATATAATTTTAAACTACAGTACGGTTAATTGATTCATAAATTGTCATGCAAATAAAAAAAAAATTAGTAAATAATAGCAAGAGTATATTAGACTTATTTTGTACCAGTCAAATGTATTAAGATGTAGTTGTTTTAAACAATATATTGTACGCATCATTCGTATGTAAACTAGTGTTTTCATACTAGTTGCGATAAATAACATCACTAGATCTATAGTTTTGATGAATGACACAAATAAACAAATACAAACTTGAGTATCCCTGCAGGCGACAGCCCGTAGTGTAGCACGTGGTTCTTTATTTATTGCAAGAGTCCAAGTGGCAACGAGCGTGACACTATACCAAAGCACTAGACGCATATCTGAAACAAAAGAAACAAATACAATAAATAAAAAAAAAACTGTATGAACATCACTTAAGTCACCACATTTTAACAAAAATAACATATTTAGAAAAGCAGTAAGTATAATAGTTCAACTGCGAATCTGAATTAATTGTTAATCGCGACCACAAGTTAACTTTAAACTATGACATTAATGAAATACAATTTTGAAATGTTTGAATAAACAGAGCCGTATGATATTTTTAGAAAGAGTCTCTCTGTTTTTCAGCTTTGTTAACAAACCAGCTAGAATTAATTGAGCGGTAATTAAGAAGTTTCGAAAAGCAATATTGCTCTCACACATTTATCAAAAGCAATATAGTCTTTATAAAACCCGCTGTTGATTTTTCAATGAGTTATTTCCTCTTAAAAACAACATTGATAAAATGTTGTTCTCTAATGAATTTATGTGTCATATGACAGGGCCTCGCTATGCAGTAGCCCTACATAGTGGATTGTTGATTTGCTTTAGTGTGTTGTCACGAGGTAATTTCCCATTAAATAATACTACGTTTCCATACATTAAACCAATAAATGGACAAATCGCATCTTCGTAATGCGAGCATCCATCGGTTTCACTTATATTATTGTTTTCATCTTAATTTGAAAAGTAGTAAAACAACTACAACTTTTAATGTATTACTTTTTACAAAGAAACATTAAACGCGTTTACAATTCGTAATACTTCCTACTACCCAAACTCAGAATTGCACGTGGTAATGTAGAACATAAGATTAATAAACAAGAGCACCGCATAACGGGTGCCACGCTCGGCTGCAAAAGCTTGTCAGAATGATTATTTTTTATAGGTCACAGTGACCTTAACCTTTGACCTTGTGATCCAAAAGGGGTGTGGCGTGTAGAACTCATCAAGGTGCATCTACATATCATGAAGTTTCAAAGTTGTAGGAGGAAGCACTTTGATTTTAGAGCCAATGTAAAGGTTTTAGCTCGACGCCGGCGGACGGCTGACGTCGGACGGCGGACGGCAGACGGCGGACGACGAGCAGGCTATGACAATACCTCGGGTTTTCTCTGAAAACAGCCTCGCTAAAAATCATAGATGCCACGCTTTAAAATCATAAAAAAACAAATATGTTTTATTCGACAATTACACGTCGCTTGAAATTGTTGCAGGGTCATGCTACGTGCAAGCTAGGGAAGAATCAAATCTATAAATTTTCGGAGGTTGCGGTAACAATATAACATGGTATCAGATTTATTTTTTATGAAATCTCATGCATTTAACCTGAAAAAGCAGAGAAGTGAGGCTTCAAAGATCACATCTTATTGTTTTTCCACGCATTGGTCAATAATAAATTATACTCCTAAGTAATAATGAGACAGCGGGAAAAAGTGATGATTAGTACAGCTCTATGACAAATATAACAAGCTGGTG
This sequence comes from Dreissena polymorpha, assembly GCF_020536995.1. NCBI lineage: Eukaryota > Metazoa > Mollusca > Bivalvia > Myida > Dreissenidae > Dreissena > Dreissena polymorpha. The sequence continues at coordinate 54,971,679 of NC_068358.1, read as the reverse complement.
TTGTGAAGACATCAAGTCAACTCCTTCCAGACAGCAAATCGCTGATATACTTAAAATTGATATTCGTAAATAGCTTCGTCGTCCATTATTGACAATATCGTCTGCTAAGTCATTTTAAGAAGGTGACGTGACGGCATTTAGTTAAGGCACACATTTTCACCTTAGTGCACGAATAATGAATGTATTTTACAAAATATGTACACAATACATGTAATTAGAACATGTTTTATACCTGCATGTTTGATTATTTACCAATTTTTCATTTGACATTCAAATTAAATTAATAACATTTAATTAAGCATTGGTTTCGTATATTGGATTGAGGACTGCGCCTACCATCAGACAAAGGTTAAGCTAAGCCACTGTAATTAAAGACAAATATCCTGTTTTATAAATGCATAAATGCATAGACAAATACTCACTTGTATAACTGGAAAATAAACTTTTTTGAGAGCGAGAAAAACTCGGTATAAGTTGAAATAAGTTATCAATGACAAATACATAAAGTACAGTTATGCGCATGCGCTGTATTCATAACAATGCACTAAAATTGCTAGTTATCTTTTAAGTTTGCGTTAAGAAAACACAATCGGCAAACACAATTTATACAAGAATCATGTCTTCCAATGTATAACTTAAATAACCTTTAAAACTGTAATGTTGCGTGAATCGACACGGTTAATAAAACCCTCGATACCCAACATCTATTAACCCAACATTAAGGTTTAAACGTTTATTTCGACCAAACACGTGTTATTCGGATAGGTTCCTTTTAATATAGTACTCGTTCGATAAAATTAAAATATAAGTTGGTTTGGGAAAGCAATAGTTTGAACTACTAAATCTTATATTTACTTGGAAAACATGTCGTCCTTAAATTTAAAAGGGCGCAATACAAAGTATTGAAAATGAATCAAAATATGGAAAAGATGAGCACGAACGCCTATCGGTACAATAACAGTTGTTAGCTGTCTTTTATTATCGACTTTAGTATAAACATATTTATTTCGAACAAGAATATATTTGCACAAAAACAATGTATACACCATTTAAGTAAGTACATGTTTGAAAAGGATTAGAACGAAAGATGTACTCTTATTTTTTTCTTCTCCGTATAGTATAATATATAGTGTATGTCGTCATGCGAACATAGTTGGTTTACAAAAAAAGTAAGTTAGACAGATGCGTTAAGTGCGAATAATAAAGAAAAAAAATAAGACAATAGTAGCAATTGAACCATGTATGAGAATTGAAAGAATAACAGTTAGATAAATAATACAGAAAATAAATATATTAGAATGTAGAGACAATTTGAATAACAAAGAAGCTGAATGAATAGCATAAAATGCAATAATTACACACATGTGTATATAGCATATGTAGATGAGAAGTAAGAAAGTAATGGACGTTCTGTAACAAGTCTATGATCGAATTGTTTGCTATTGACAATGTTTCTGTGCACTGCATCAAAAAATGTGTTTGTGTTGAAGTTGAGTGAATAATCACCGTACAGTATAGTTTCAACAGTTGGGACGGAGTACATTGATATACTATTTAACAATTCTCCACGAATGTTAACATAATCATTACATTCCAAAAAAATAATCGGTAGGCGATTCTATTACTCCACAATGGCAAAGCGGAGAAGCCACAATATTGCGTCTAAAAAGATGGGCATTAAGCGAACTAGAATTTGTTCTGATATGCGTGAGTAATGTTTGTGGACGCCTTTCACCGAAAGTAAAAAGTTGATTTTGCACTGGTCGGTCTAAATTTATAAGCCTTTTAAATGAGTTGATTGACTCAGCACATTTAGTGTTGTCAGGAAGTTTATTCCAATCGTCGAGTGTAGAAGGAAGAAAATAATGTAAGTACATCTATGTTCTTGCATGGATAGACTGAAAATTAGATGCATTTCTTAAAGAGTAAATGGCTAGTTTCGTCAACTGTATTGGGAACCAGTGACTGTAAATAGCTTGGTGCATTTCCAGAATTCATTTTGTACATTAATAGCAGCTTATGCTTGCGTCGTCTTTCACTTATACTTTCTCAGCCAACTTCATGATAAAGTTCATCTAAAGATACCAGTCGAGTACACCCAGATGATATACGAGCTGCCTCTGTTTGGATTTTTTCTAATTCGTCTGTTTCGTATTGAGAACAATTCTCAAATACAACATCTGAATATTCTAGTATGGGTCTTGTGAATGCAATGTAAATTATGTCAATCGATTTTCTATCTAAAGTCATTTTTAATTGACGCAATATTTGATATGTTTCCATGCTGTTTCTTTAATAGATGTTATATGATTGTGCCAGTTGCAGTCATTTAATAAAAATACACCCAAATGTTTATGGACACTAACAGTAGGTATCTCGACGCCTTGCATTGAAAGTGTTGGATGAAACGGTTTATTTAGTTTGCGGGATATAATCATAGTTTAAGATTTGGAGGGATTAAATTGTATTAACCATTTGTCAGCCCATGAGAAAATTGTATCTATATCAGACTGCAGAATTGCTGCAGTTTCATTTGGCAACTTTACAACCATTAAGAGACTAGTATCATCGGCAAACAAGTTTATTTGTGCCTGTATGTCAGTAACTATATCATTTATGTACACCAGAAAAAGGAGCGGACCTTAAATAGAGCCTTGGGGAACCCCATCGAGAATGTTAATAGAATTGGACTGTGGCTCTGGTAAAATAATAGTTTGCTTGCGATTAGAAAGATAATTAGAAAAGAATAACAGCATGTCACCTTGAATGTCTGCTTTTTGAAGTTTGTATTATAAGCCCTTGTGTCAAACCTTATCAAATGCTTTACTAATATCGAAGAAAACAACTCTTACCTCTAGGCCATTGTCCAATGCTTTGCAGAAAGTGTAATAGATATATGTTAACTGGTTTACTGTTGAATCTCCTGGCCGAAAACTAGATTGACTCGGTGTGAAGAATGAATTAAAATTAAGAAAATTAAAACGTGTTTATAAACTATACGTTCAATTTTTTTTCAAAAGTATTAAATAATGAAATTGGTCGATAGTTTGATACTTGCGAAGGGTCACCCTTTTTAAGGATCTGGCAAACATTTGCAATCTTCCAAGAGCTGGGCATTTTGCCAATAGAGAGACAATAGTTTTAAACAATCACATAGAGGTGTACTAATTTCATGCATTGCTTCCTTAAGGATACGATTATCCAAAGCATCAGGACCTGACGCTTTGCTTAATTTTAGGCATTTAATTGCGTCAATGACTTCATCAGAAGATATGTGTATTGACTGCATGGTGTTTGTACATTCATTTTGTAGTGGCGGAAGTCCGTGATTTGGTTCGTCAATTAATGATTGACTAGCAAAATAATTGTTAAGTATATCAACTTTGTTGATATCATTATCCACGAACATATTTGTTTGTTCATCATAAAGAGGCGGAATAGATCTATTTAAGTCAGATGAGATAATTGTTCGAAGTGTTTTCCACTAGTCTTCAGCACATAGTTCACAAGACTTAAGTTTATTGGCAGTTTTACCAAAGTATGCTTTTTTAGAATTTTTCAAAAGTAAAACAACATCGTTTCTAACGGTTCGGAATTTTGATAACTTTTTTGGCTTTCCGATACAATCTTTTTCGTAGCCGAATCTTTTTCTTGATATAAGAGTTCATCCATGGAAGATTATAAGAGTGTATATATACAATTTTATTTGGAATGCATTCATTAGCAGTTTGTAAGATAGCATTTGTTATATTCTCAGCATAAGTATCTATGTCGTCATTTTTAATAAGTTCCCAATCAATCATTGATAATAAACAGCGTAATTTATCATAATTCCCAAGGTTGTAACGCCATATGTGTCGAAATTAAGCTTTTGAAGTAGGCTTTTTGTATTTTAAAATTCCAATTATGGGGCAGTGGTAACGGATGTTTTGATCCAATATTGGTTCTCCTACATCTGACACACGTATATTACTTTGATAACTTACAAATAGCAATATAAAGAAGTGAAACTCCAGCTGCTGGAGCAGTATTGAATTTTCATTAAAAACAATTAGTAGGTCCTTTATTTAAGGCAAGTGACTGATTGCCCAAACAGTACAAAACAGCACAATACAGCACAATACAACCAACATAAACACAAAATATGAATAAAGCTGGGGTCACCGCCTTGGAACGGTCAATGCAAAGCATTGGGGGTTTAAACCTGGTTATAGAGCGCTCAACCTCACACTTGGCCCAGCAATATTCATAATACATTTAAGTGTAAATAAAATTTAACGTCATAGCATTGTAACTCAAATTAAACAATAATAAAAGGGAATTAAAACGCATTCAATTTAATTACTATTTAATTACTCAATTGCATTGAAGATACAAGAGTAACAGAATTACAACTTTTTGACGAACGATCAAATAAAACTATTAACAATTGTCAACTACATTCCTTCTTTATAGAAAAGATTTGAGAATATAGAATCATAGAGTTAATATCTCAGATAATCATCGCGCAAATACAGGCAAGTCGATTATTGAAGAAGACGATTCTGTAAAATGTGTAGATTAATTGATAATTTGTGTTAAGTTGAATTGCAGACAGAGTTCGTGTATTTTACGCGAAGAAAATGGGCAGAGGATATTAAAGTTAAAATCGCCCGTTATAATTATATCCTTTATATTTGTATCTGACGCTAGTCCAAATGAGTTTTCTATAGCTTTTAAATAAGAAGTATTTGCACTTGGAGGTCTATAAAAAAAACTCCGAATATAATTGATTTGTTTTTATTGAGTTCAATTTGACTTTATTAAGTTCAATCCAAATACATTCAGTTTGATTCAGCTCAAGATCAAGTCTGCGCTTAAACGGAATATTTTGATTCACGTATATAACAACATCTCCATAAGAATCATAAGGACGATCGTTGCGAATTGGTTCATGAAAGCCATTAAACAGAAGCTCGTTCGATACAATCGAATTTTTTTACCATGTCTCCGTAAACGCAATTATGTCAAATTCTCGTAAGCCTGTGTATAGTACATCTATTGTGTTAACCAGACTTTGACTATTGTAATGTACAAACGATATATGGTTTCGCGCTGTAGTATTGCTACTTGATAAATAACTTTCGGAATCACCGCTTATGTTTAGCTCAGCTGGACAAGGGCCTGGGTTTAGTTGTATGCCCCTTGATCGCAGAAGTATAATTGAAAACCATGACAGTAGTAACACCATCGAGAACCATTTTAAAACTGTGATAAGAAATGAAATATCATAATAAATGTTTCTTCCTATTTAAACACGCTTGCGTAGATGTTCTATTATTAAAGGAACATGCATGCATCTATTTATACTAATGTGTATTGAAACAATGTTTAAGGGATTTGACAATATATGATATGCGCACATCATGTGCAGTAGCACAGGTAAATGTAATAAAGCTCTATAAACGATAATGACAGCGGATTTCGATCAATATTTAATATTGTGCATAATGAAATGTCTAAATAAATACAACATGAGACTGAAACGCTGACATGATTCGTTTGTTGCATTCATACGCTTGTTCACGCTTCAAAATTAACTGTTTAAGACTATGATCACAGACATTGCTGCAGAACGGATGTAGTGAGGAAATCGAGGAAGGAAAGAAGAAAGAAAAGATAAAGCAAGAGCAGAGCATAGGAAACAATAATTTGTTAGTAAACATACAAAGGACTTTATAATGGTCATGTTGGGTATATTGTAAAATACACACTTATAAAATTAAGTAATGGAGTCATTGCTTTACGTTCCTGTGTGGTTAGCGATTGTGTCCATCTAAGTCAATCAATGAGTGAGTGATACAGTACAATTTTCAAGTATACTACTAGACTTCAATCTAAACAAATGTACATGTGTGACAATTTTGGATGTTCTTTGAAAGTTAACTTATTTGAACAAGAATACGAAACAGCAATAAAGTATATCTTTATGTCATACCATACACAATTATTTCAATTATTTCATAAAAAACACAGAGCCGAGCACACACACAGGAAGAAAACAATTAAAAAAACTTCCTGTATCAAATGGATGTGTTGTGGCTACAGCGTGAACACAATGCCATAATCTAATTATGTGTAATAATTTAGAAAAGAAAAGGTTTATAAGACAATTACACATCTTGCGAGGCACAACAATATCGCCACGCAACAGAAGGAAATATAAGACAATTGCACATCTTGCAAGGCACCAAAAATATCGTCAATCAACCGACGGAGACAAAACAAATACCAATATCGGATGGTTGTGTTGTGGCTACAGCGAAAAATAAACAATGCAATCATCTATTTATGGGTAACAATTTAGAAAAATTATATAAGACATTTGAACATATGACAAGTACAATTCAGTAATATACAACATATCAAACAAGAGGCATACATTTCTAAGTTGCTTCCATTAAAACATTGCTTCATGTATTTAATACTATGCTGTATATTTATAACAATAGTAATTATTTGTTAAAAAACAAACAATGCGTCATAAGACACCTTCACGTTTCACAAAGCCAGAAAAGAAAGAAATATTTACTAGACGTTTAGCACCAACAATGCAAAACTTTAATAATAATTCCATGTATATTTCGTTTAAATTACTTATCGATATTACACTTTAAAAAGACTCTTATAGCGAAACGAAAAGCTAGAGTCACGAAGTGTAATTTTTAATATATACATATTTATTTACAGATACATTTAGTAATTTTTTATATGTACTTATATATTTACACATACATTTAGTATTTACTTTTTAATATATACATATTTATTTACAGATACATTTAGTATTTTTATATTTAATTTTTGTTATGTACATATATATTTACATATACATTAAGTATTTAATTTTTAATATATACATATTTATTTACATTAACATTTAGTATTTAATTTTTAAAATATACATTTTTATTTACAGATACATTTAGTATGTTAATATGTACATATATATTTACATTTACATTTAGTATTTACTTTTTAATATATACATATTTATTTACATGTATAGTTAGTAAATTTTGATATGCACATATGAATTAACATATGTATTTAGTAGATCCTGTATTCAAAATAACACAATAAATGCATCTCTATCGTAATATGAGTGGCTATGATAACTCAGTGTAAATTCCGTATACTAAATATACTGTTATTGTTGTTGTTTATGCACCATGCTGAGACTCTAATAACGAAAAGAAATGTTAGAATCTCAAGGTGCAATTCTATATTTTTCGTTTGAGAGGCAAGCACGTACGATTATTTCCAGCTAAGGATGTTAATTATTATGATTTTTACTCCCAAACTTTTCGAAACGAGAAAAAAAAGTTCGTCTGCATACACCGGTAAAGTGTCTCTTTGTTATTTTCTTTTATGACACACCCTGAAACGAAATGTATGTCAAGGGCGTGTTTCTCGAGTGAGCAGCATTTTAAATCATACGTCTATTTATGTAATAACAAAAAAATGTTTCTTCTCAATACTGACGTGCTCACGTTGTAGGATGTAGGATGTACGATGTGTGAGATTTATTTGACTAGAAAAATATAAAAGGTGTGTGAATTATGTATTCAGCAAATCGCCGTGCAAATCTTTCAGTAGGCCGATTCAATTTACCGTGATGTATGTATTCCGCAAATCCACGTGCAAATCTTTCAGTAGGTTAGGTCGAATCATTTTACCGTGATGTATGGTGCTCAAAAATGAAAGCTATATCTAGGGTAGTTTATATTTCTCGAGTTTGTGCTCGGTATTGATGCTTTTGATTTTTGACTGTCCATTTTCATTTACCCGTATCAAAATGTTTCTATCAGCCGACCAGGCACTTTCAATTTGCTTGGACTTGGCAAGTCCACGTGCTATGTAAAGTAACTGGGCACGATGATGTCCTCGTTTATATTATATAAGTGTTCTCAAATTTCCTGTGTGCTTTAAGGTCTCTGCGTTTGGTGTTCAGCTTTTGTCTAGACCTGTAGCTGACAAACTTCACAAAAATTGGCCTTGGTTTGCGACCCCGGGGTTTTTCTGTTCTGTGAGGTCGATCAATCTGATTGAGTGTGATATTTGCTCCCAGTGTGTTGCACAATTTCATGACTACATTGCCGGTGACTTCCTGGTTATCTGAATTTTCTGGAATGCCGAAAATACGCACGCTATTTCGTCGGCTATATTGTTCGCTTGCATCAAGTTCATTTTCAATACTGGCGATGCGGTCTTTTAAAAGATTGTTTTCTTGACTGACGATGATGCTTGTTCTCATTTTCGAGAGCTTCTATGCGCTTTGAGAGGCCATCTACAACGCCGTTGATTATGATTTCGACCATATCTTTCAATTGTTCAGATAATTTGTGGACCGTTTCCTGGACAGCCTGTGCAATGATCATCATAGATTTGTCATCAAGTAAAAAGGTGTTGACATTTTTTTTCCTGCCCTACTTTCATATGTGTAATTGAAATCGAAATCACAACTTGAGTCACTTGCAATACGTTTTTTCTTTAGTTCACCACCTCCCTCTGGCGTTGACAACAATGAAATTGTTCTCTTTGTTTTCGTTGCTAAATTCGGGGTGGACACATCAAAATTCATAATACGAGGTTTGGTGTTGTTTTGCTCAGTATAGATCAAAGAAACGTGTATTTTGTGGGTAAGTAAAGTACATGCGACACAATCACGACATCATTTTGAAATAAACCGGTTTAGAGTTGCTACTAAAAATAGATTGCGACAATGGATTAGCGTACTCACAGTTTAATTTACCTGTTGCTACCAATATACAGGAAACAGTACTGTATTCGGATATTTATTTCATTCCTTATATCACTACCACTGTCACAAAACTCCACACAAAAATATCAGATCATTGCAAAAACTAATAAAAAACGCACAGACAAAATCAAGACAACAAATATGTCCGCCACTGGAAGTTTTCAGGTGATTTTACCGATTTTTACAAACATACAATCAAAACTACCAAACCCAAATCCACAAATATGAAATAAAATGTATCACACATTTTACGAGTGTTTTTGCAAGGTTGTCTTTGATAAAGAGTAAAGTCCTTAATAACGATTTTGACACTGAGGTTTACAAATTATTGAAGTCTTAATGTATGTGAAGAAGTTAAAAAATAGTTTGGTTTCACAGACTTATTTCATTCTTTACTATAAAATCCTATTGATAAGGGCTTAGAAATGCACCTGTATGAAAGAAGCAACTTACTTTCAGAAATACATTATTGAGTTGTGTGCTTCGAAGATGTTTAGTTACTTTTTAAAAGTATTTCTTAAAATCATGCGGAGATTGCAACGATCGTTTATTTCAAAAGATAATATAACAAAATGTGTGGAATTTCTGCTATTCTTATGTCACAAGTTATCGATTGAATAGCGATTTTCTATTTTTCTTGTTGGTATAACGTTTTAAAGGTATGCGATTTGTAAAATCAAGTAATTAATACAACAATAACGGAGTTTGAAAAAGCACTTTGCGCTAGTATAATTTTTTCTACCAATTTGAATGAATGCGATTAAACACTACTGAGGATCCCTCAAACTTGAGAACATCACAATAATGAATAGTGAATATTGTTTTCTTATTATCTGGGGATATATTAAGCCTTGAATTTTGGATAACAAAGATAAACTTGCATACATAAAAAAATCAATACGCAACAATAAAAGATCAATAGGCAAAGCAAATTGTACAGCCTTTTTAATACTGAGAGCTCAGAATGGGAAAGTCTACATACATGTTTTTTCAAACCACGAAATTTTGACACAATCAATGGTTCTAGTAAAACTGACTCACAATAAACTAGTTACAAATAATGTTTTAAATGAAATGAAAATAAGCGATTCAAACTATGTCATACAATAGTTTTCAAACACCATCACATCTCCTATGAGAAACATTGATAGCAGTTTTTGGATTAATTGCAAAATCTTTGTATTTGGATAAGCTGGTAAACGATTTTAAAAGTAGAACATTCTATGTCTTTAAATAAAACGCTTTATTATAAGTGTAGATGTCAATTTGAAAACCTTACAATTCAAAGTCTGCGAAGTAGCTTCAAACCAACCTCTGCAGTTATACAAGAATAGATTTATCATACATTTATATTTAAAAAGTGTGGGAATATGTGAAATCTCTTTGTGATATTAATTTACTTTCATACCTTGTTTAACTCTTTTGAAATATATTTATATAGCTTGGGCTTGCATTATTGTCGACCGCATGACTGGTTTTACTGCATTTAATGAATACACCAGCGAGGTTTGTATGTATGTAAATGTACAATTCACATAGGCGAATATAAAGAATATTATGTGAATGTTGGATAAAGACCAAGTTTATCATGCGAGGCTAAGAACCATGGTAGCACGAGGCTTGCCGAACCGAGCATGATAAACTTTATCAATCTTTTGATAAACTCTATGTAAAAATGTATCTATCTTTTTCTATTTACCCTATTATTTCTTCCATTTTTACATTACTAATGTTCAAATATCGCATTTTTATACGATTTTGTTCTTCCGCAGTTGACAAACGCAGATTCTTCAATTTTTGGAATAGAACACAAATGATCTAAAAATAGCACGCAACAGGTTTATCCAACAAGGTGGGATAGAGGCCAGTTTATTCCATGGGCTGTTATGCCGTCAATGCACGTCTCATAATGGGATAAAAAGTATATCTTCAAAAAATAAAATTATTTATAAAAGTTCTAAAATAATCGTCGAAGTCTGCATATATAAACACAAATGAGCTTTAAACAAATACACATAACTTTTTGATAATGCACACAGTTTATGCACAGCGAGTATACAATATACGTCATTAAATAGTATTGTTATTGCTACGCGAAGAGGACACATTTTTTTCGACCGCTCAGACACTTTGTATTTACATTTATTTTAAATGTGACGCGGTCTGCAAAACTAACTCCGTCATTGACGTTGTTATCTAGAAAAACAAGAAATTAAAACAACTGCGTCATTTCCGCCATTCTTTTGAAATTGTTAGTGAATTTAAATTAAGTGTTGCAATTTTGACTACAAATATAATAACAACAAATCTGTTTAACACTTAAATAGTGATAAATCTTAAACTTTAACTGTTTTGCAACTTATTTATAAAGATAATTTCCATTGAGTTGCAGGTTTTACTCCTCGCTACTTTATTTAAACTCGGTTGTTAAAGTACCAACTTCTGACTTAAAATATTGCTAAACAATTAAAGTAGGTACGTATTACATTTTCTGTTATTAAATCATTTGCTTTTACAAATATGCAATTCCGCACCAATTGACAACAGTTTAATAAAGTGTTTTAAATAGAAATTTCGTTATAAATTAAAGTTGAGCAGTAACATTTATAAACATAATTTGTATGCGGTAGGTATGAAACCTTTCACAATCAAATTTGTCAGTATTTACTTCAATTTATAAACACTGAATTGTCATATAAACAGTGTTCGCGCAGTTTGTAACAACTTTAAAAATAGTAACATTGGTCAACTGTATTTCCCGGTTATCATGATTGTGTTTTTTTACTTCAAAACTGAGTCAATTTATTTAACAACGTCAATGTCAACCATGTTGTTTTTTATGACCCGTCTATTGACCACTAAGTAAAAAAAGGGCCATGAATTATTCTATCATTGTCCTTTAGAAACTGAAGGTCCATACCTGAATAGTAAGTAGGGTTAAATGCATCGCAAGACATACAGACAGACGGAAGGACAGACGGACAGACAGACAGACAGACAGACAGACAGACAGACAGACAGACAGACAGACAGACAGACAGACAGACAGACAGACAGACAGACAGACAGACAGACAGACGGACAGACTGAAAGACTGACAGATAGACTAAAAGACACACAAACACACCGACAGACAGACAAAAAGACAGGCAGACAGATAGACAGACAGACAGACAGACAGACAGGCAGGCAGAGACAGAAAGGCAGGCAAGAAGACAGACAAACAGTGAAAGGCAGGCAGGCATGCCGATAGACAAACAGCCAGCCAAACAGACAGGCAGATAGACAAACAGACTTGTAGGCAGAGAGGCAGGTAGGCAGACAGACAGGCAGGTTGACAGACAGTCAGGCCGACCGACCGACAAACAAACAAGACAAACTAACATACAGACAGACAGACTGAGGGGCAGACAGACAGACAGAGACAAGCAGGCAGGAGACAGACAGTGACAGGCAGGCAGAAAGACTGGCAGGCCGACAGACAAACATACACTCAGAAAGACAAACAGACAGACAAACTGACAAGCAGGCCGACAGACATACAGAAAAACAGGCATGCAGGCCGACTGACCGACATATTGACCGACGAACGGAAACACGGGCATGCCGACAAACAGATAAACAGACAGGCAGGAAGGCAGGCAAGCCGACAGACAAACAGACAAACAAACAGACAGACTGGCAGGAAGGCAGGCAGGCAGGCCGACCGACCGATCGATCGTTAGTGCATTTGCGCAATTAAACATGTGAAAAAGAAAGCTCTTAAATACATATATGGTTTCTATCTACAGTTCATGTTGTGATTGTGTGTTACTGATAATGTTTATGCATTTATTAGTCTGACGTTCATCACTTCTTGCTGAATGCTTGAAAACCAGAATATAATATGGCAGACAAGTAGTTTATTACAAATAAAGACACTTCAATAGTTATCACGAGATCGTTTTATCGTCATTGCGATATATATATTAATTTTATATGAACATGTATTTAAAAAAATAAGCACTTAAATAATCTACTTAGTCCTGAGCTTTGACTCAAATAAGTATGAAATGTATGGCGGTATAGAACTGCCATATCAGCAAAAAATAAGTTTCGCTAAGATGTTTACTGCTTTTTACTGTTTAACATAATTGTTTTAGTAACGTTAGTATAACAAATACTTGTATACTGAACATGAAAGAATATTTTGTTTTGACTTAAGCATATATACAGCTCATCGTCATAAACATGCATATTTAATAGCATCGTGCGTTTGAATAAAATACGAAACATACATCCTTTTAGATGAAAGATCGATTTAAAAAAAGGAATGAAATACAACATTTTTGTGAGAGTTTCACATGGATGATGTTAATACATAGTGACCACATATGTACAAATGTAGTTTAATACTTGCAACAAGTTTAATATTATTCTAAGCTTATTGGTTTATTGAAATATGCATAATTAATAAAAAAATAAATAATACATTTTAAAGCATTTTAAAGCCTTTTAAATAAAACATTGCTAGTGTTCATAGTAAGGACATTTAAAGGGGCCTTTTCACGTTTTGGTAAATTGACAAAATTTAAAAAAGTTGTTTCAGATTCGCAAATGTTCGATTTAGTATTTGTGAGGGAACAGCAATACTGAACATTTAACATGCTCTAATATAGTCAGTATATGCATCTTTTGAGGATTTAAAAACCTGGACATTATAAAGCGTTGCAATGCGAAACGATGGAATAATTTGGAGAGTTTTGTTTTTGTCTTTTTATTTTGTAAAACTACGAGGATTACTTATATATAGTATAAAATGCCTGTGTACATTGTATGCGGAAGAATGGTCGAGGGGTCTAAGTTGGCGACTTTTTACGCCAGAACTCCATGGTTCAGTGGTTCGAGCCCTGATGAGGGTTACTTGTTTTCTTTTTTAAATTTTATTCTTGATTTTTTATTGGAGCTTTTTAGAGCAAATGTTTACATTTATCAATATAAAGCATTTAATTACAAACTTCAAAACATGCCAAAATCTGTGAAAAGGCCCCTTTAATAACAAAGTGATGTTCATCCTCGATATCAGTTGGGTTGCATAAAACACATTTGCGTTGATCTCTGACAATGGTCTGGTGTCTACCCTTTTCAAGAAATAATTTGTGAGATGATCAACGTTATTCAACAATAATGTTCCTATGTTCCTAATCAATGTCATATTAATCAAAGCGTCGAATTAGTTCTATTTATGTTGACAGCCAGGTTATATAATATCTAACTCACGTAAGTTTATCTTTATCGCCTAACGTAAATCATTATATTTCTTAAGTTCTGTAAATGTGTTTGTGCGTTAGGTTACCCAGTTTTATTGGAATAGCATTATATCGACAAGGGCACATAACGTGTTTGTATATGCATATATGCATATATTTTGGATGTCATGTGCCCCATACCTTTGATCAAATAGAGTCGTTAATGATCGAGCTCGAAGACAGTTCCGACGTTCGCGTTATAGTTCAACTTTTCTCCGCGGTCTAAGTTAGTTGTTAGTTACCGGCTTAAGTATGTGCACTTAAGCAGGATTAAAAGTGTTAATTGACCGCCGCGATGTCTGTAAAATACTCTTAACAACGTCGAAAAGGCCAAATAAACGGAACAAGAAGAATGGAATAATCATCGTCCCCCCCCCCAACCGTCAAGAGGCGTGAAGCATTTATGATAAGAGTCAGAAAGGGTAAAGGCGCATATGGCACTTCAGTATAAAACATAACTAAGCTCAATAAACATGCACTGCCCCGTATTCAATTGCATGTTTTTACTATGAACTTTCAGGTTGATGCATCTGATAATGTGTGAGTTATTCCCCGAACATGGAACCATATGTCATCATGTATATGCGTCTGTGAGTGATCACAGTTACATATTAGCTTTGCCGAGCAAACAAATGAACATACAATTTAGCTTTCATGAATTATGCAACAACATTACAATGAAGTCCTCTGAAGAACTTGAAGTTCTACCACGTCTTAAGTATCGCTACAAAACAAGACGTAGTATTTTCATAACCTCGCTGTTGCCATAAGAGCTTTTGTTAAATATATATATAAACTAAAATTAAAAAAGTATCATGAGGGGAGAAATGCTTATCCGCTTGTGTTTTTTTCCGACAAATGACAATTGCTTATATGATAGAAGACAATACATACATTACGATGTTTAAAATTAAAGATGAATGCAGCTATAGTCATTATGACGGTCACAGAATTTTAGGTTTAAAAAGCTTGGAGGGAACCTAAACCCACACTAAGCCCATGATTAAATGGAACACATAAAAATATTAATAAATAAAAACTAAGCGCATATTAATAAATATAAACCTCATAGCATCGCAATTTTGTAAACAAATACTATAAATTAGATAAGATGTCATGTTCATGAAAAAATGTAAAAAAACAGTACATAATAATAATAAACCTTTTAAAGCACGCAAAAAAATAAAACTATCTGCTAAATCCCTTTTTGTTAATACGATTTAAGAACGTAGCCTTGTATATTAGACATTTATGATCATCGTCATGCATCTTAGGAAAAACATCATATAACCCAAATCAAAAGTGTAATGTATTTATATTTTTTATAGAGAAATCTAATCAAAGTATTAATAAAGAGGCCAGAGCTGTACCACTTTATAGTACATTGAAGACCGTGTACGAGATTACGCCTTTTGTAAACCAGCAATGAAGCGCATCAAATACATTTAGATGATACCTGAACCATATACAAAGCGAAACACGAAGGAAAGCTTCAAACTGTGTACTGTATTTGAAAAGGTTAAACAATATATTCATCATTCTTAAGTATAAACGGATAAATACGACTGTTTTTAACATGCCCTGCGTGTTCACAGGCCTGGTAATATTAAACTGGATTTGTTCGGCGACTTTTGTGGCGTCGGAGACACTGGATGATGCCAAAAACCTTATCAAGAAGAAATTTCAAACAGATGGATATAGCAAAACCCTCCGCCCATTACTAGACCAGACCGACGTGGTTGAAGTATACACAGATATGGTTCTTACTTGTAAGTTTTTTATTATTAAATTAATTTTTATTTTTATCACAGCACAAAAAATGCATTCCAATATTTAACATGATCCTACAAGAATGAAGAGTATATAATTATAAACATTCAATTTTGCTTTTGATGTGTACATATAAAAGGTTCTCTAACAAATATATTCACTGATGAATTGCGTCAAACTCGCATCCGCAATATAAGGCGAATGTGTTAAGTAAGATTGCATTGAGGTCAACACCAACAGTTTCTAGTCTTCCCCAGTAAGGTATTTTAATTGACACTGTGTCGCTGAAACGATGTGTTCTATTTTTTGACACTCAATCATTATTTGAACATAATACGGGAATGAATGTCATTTAAACAATTACTACTTGTATGTGTATAAGAAGATCCTTGTATATGTGATAATACAAAATTAACGTTCGAAAGTCGTACAATTAATCGTTAACTGTTTCTTCGGAAGAACTGGTATGGAAAACACGAAATTAATGCATCACCACATTGTGTTTATAAAACTATTCGTCTTCAAGATAAATAGTGGAGTACAAAACATGTTTGTCGTTTGATTAGTCCGAACATGCCAATCATGGACGCATATCAGTCCGCGCATGCTTATCAGGACGATGCTCTTCGCCTTTATGATATGTTTCGTATGTAGGAAATCTCGTCTTAACGAAAATACAATCTACGCGGAAAGTGTCGTCCTAGATTAGCCTTTGTAGACTGCACAAGCTCATATGACACATTACGCAAATGCATTAAGCCCGGTTTTTCCAGAGCGCGGCTTAATTATCTTATATTGGATCCGCAACTGATGTAATTAAATTTATAATTTAGAGAAAAAAAAACAGCTCTCAGTCATGACCTCTGAAAAGTGCTTCGAATGAGGGGGGCTATTTAAAAATGTATGCATTTCATAAAATTTACATTACCTTTGTCAGTTTACATTTTCGGCGAAGCTTTTTAACCCTTTTTTATAACTGTATCAATAGCAAATGAAGTGTTGCAGCGATGTTAAAATTTTCAAAAACATTTTATTATTTCAAAAATATTTTGCATACTGTTGTTATCTTAAATTTTTTCTTAATCTGATTTTCAAAAAAAAGTTTGATTAAATTTTCATTCTTAAATTTATTTCTTCAATTGTTTTTTTCAAAACTAGTCTCTTATATTTAAAAAAATGTGCATAACTTTTCAAATTCAACTTATGAAAAAAACACTTTTTTCTAAAATGTTTTCCGTTATAAACAACGTTTAAATTTTAAAAGTTATACACACCTTTTTTTTAAATATATGAATCTCTTTTTGAACATTAGATTAAGAAATAACTTTAGAATGAAAAGTTAATCAAACTTTGTTTTGAAAATTAGATTAAGAAATAATATTAAGTGAAAACACTATGCAAACTATTTTTAATATAAGAAAATATTTTTGAAAATTCAATTTATCAGCACTAGTTTTAAAATGAAAAGTTGTCGTACATCTTAGCAAGAAAAATATGTTTTGTTAAGATGAAATTCATCTTTAAAAAGTTTTTTTTATAAAATATAATGAAATTGTTTAATAAAAGTTGTTTGAAGATTTTACAAAACACGTGTTATTTTTGGTTGATGTATTGTTCAATTTCTATGGATATTTTTTAATATGCATTAAAATAAAACCAAATACCAGTCCAACTGATTAACAGAATCGATGAATGTCAACATGTGTAATGATTAAGTTACACTCAACAGCATCAATACATGTATCTGGTGCATTTTGCACAAATGCATTCCAGGTGAATTGCTTATAGATAGTAAGATCTTTTTTGGCTTTAAATGTGAAAATTTATTGTGTGGTTTGTTTAGTATTAGCAATAAATATTGATATTCACTATGGCATTGTCTTTAATTTTTATGTTTTATCTAACTTTAATATTGTGAAAACAATATAGATCGCTTTAGGGACAAACACAAGTGCAAAAAAACAAAAAATATTTAGTCGAATAACCACAAATATTTACCGGTACATATAAATATTAATAAATCATTTGGTAAATTCAAATGTTATGGAAATTCCAAGTATTGTAAGATTAATCCAATGTTATAAGTATTTACATGAATTTAGAGACTTGCCTACAAAATAAAAAAAAAACAGTAATATCCTTCAAGTAAAAAAATACAGTTTGGAAAATAAGAAGACACCCTGAATATTCACAAACATAATTATATGTATGTGATGTAAAACACCAATTTCTCAAAGATTAGGTGCTGGAAAGAGATAGATTTGCATTGAAACCCAGTAAAACACACAACGATTAACTTCACATGACTATAACTGATGAATAAATTAAGGTAGAAACATAAAGTGTACACCAAAGGAAAGGAAATTTTATTAGCTAAAACTTACAATTTTATGCAAAATACTAGTAAAACTGATCAAACACGACAGAAAAAAACGGTGTAAATTGTGTTCACAGACGACAAAAAGCTGATGACTTTAGTAAAAAAACGTGAAACAACAAGTGAAAATGATAAAAAATATAATTGAAATTCGTACAAAACGAGATAAAAATGAATCAAAATCAAGACCATTTGTTAAAAATTATACCAAAAGTGACTTAAAAGTTAAGCAGAGAGTGTTTGTAGAACAACCATATTCCTTATTAGCAGCGAGCCGGAGCAGGTGTTAAAATAACATCGGATTGAACTCGTGGATTGTTAACGATATTTGAAACAATGGATTCTATTTATTGTTAAGATAACATCAGAAATTCAATATTTTGTTATAAAACTGCGCCTTTTATCTGTACAGCGTCATATAGTAAACGACACCCGCTAATGACCAATTGTGTTTATTGAAATTACATTATCATACATTTATCTTTATTGCTTCGGGATATGTTTGCTAGGACCAAAAGGAGGAACTAAGAACTCTCGTTTGAAACGTGAATGGACTAGTAAGAAAAATTAATGATGAAGATTTTTTAAACTTTATTGCAGAACATGACTTGATTTTACTGTCTGAAACATGGACACACTTAAAACTGAGTGTTAACCTAGAAATAAATGAATACATCTCTTCCCATCTTTTCGGAAACAAAAGTCACGGAAAAAAGAAAGGTCGTTATAGCGGCGGCCTTAGCGTTTATTTTCATTAAAAAAAATAATAAATAAAATATCAGTTATTGAACACAATAAAAATGGCTTAATATGGATAAAGATAAGCAGTGAAATATTAACAACCGACCAAGATGTATTCATTTGTTTATGATATATTCCACCAGTTACCTCGAAAGTGTTAATATGCTATGACTTCGATTTTTTCGAGGAAATCGAAAAAGGTATAGAACATTATGGGCCAATTGTGGCCACATGTATTATTGGTGATTTCAATGCTAGGACTGGACATTTATCAGATATTATTAGCATTGCTATATACTTAAATGTGACTGGAGACCACGTGCAGGATAACAAAAATGTTGACAACTTAAACGTTCGCCTTAACGCTGATCGCATTATAGATAACTACGGACAAAAATTGATTTCACTATGCAAATCTTCAGGTCACATTATAGCGAACGGACGATTTAAAAACGATAAAACGGGACAATATACTTTCTTATCAACACGAGGTCTCAGCGTCACAGACTTCTTACCTATTAATATAGAACATACTCATATTATCAATGACTTTAAAGTACTAAATTGGAATAACTTTTCAGATCATGCTGCATTATATTTGTTATTAAAATAAAAAAATCACATATTAGATAATGTTCAAGATAATAATGCGAAAAATGTAACGGAAACGAAATTAATATTTAACCAAGATTCAATTCACGCCTATCGAGAATCATTAAATGCAATTTTACATAAACTTCGTGATTTAAATAGCATGGGTACGGTCGATCAGTTAAATCTGCTCACGAACTTCATGCATGAGCAAGCAACGCGAGTTTTTAGTAAATCGTTTAAAGGGGGTAATCTAAATTCACATAATCGCAGTACACAGCAAACACCACCGTGGTTTAACAAAGAGTGTCATGAATCGAAACGCGAATTGAATAATGCACGAAATGTATTCAACCGCTGTAAATAAGACGAAAACAGAATTCATTTTTCACAACGGAGAACTATGTATAATAAAATTAGAAATAGATCCAAATATCATTATAAAATCAACCAAGGCAAAAAACTCGAAAATATTGCTAAATCCCAGCCTAGAAAATTCTGGATGACACTTAAACAAAGCTACACAAATAAAAAGAAAAAGAAAAACAATCTACAGATAATGGACCTATTTGAACATTTCAATAATCTATTAGGGGAAACGCAACCCACAAATTAAAATTTTAATAACGAAAATGCAGAAAATACATCAATTAACGATGCAGATTTAGACTGCGAAATAACCTTAAATGAAATACATCAAGCAGTGTTTAAACAACAAAACAACAAAGCTTGTGGACCAGATGAAATATCAAAATCACAATAAGAATCGTTTATTCAGACTTACGCATTACAAGCTCATCGTCATTTACAATCGTATACAATAACAGCATGAAGTAAATACAAACAAAAATATACTCATTTCGAAGATATAAGGAGTAAACATATTAATGTGTTTTCGTGAGAATGTTATAACATAATTTCAAACGTAGTTCAACTATTGCAGCACTAATTGTATTATTCTGCAACAAGGTGCACTAGTGAATAGAATTATTGTTTCAATCTTCATATGGAAGATATTACTCGTTTTTTGTATGAATTTTAACCTTTGAGTCTTTTTAACAAGGAAAAATACATGAATATGAATTCGTATGATCTGCATATATAACCGCATATATAATCCAACTTTATATTTGAATGTTATTTTTCATTCGTTGTTAAATGAAATTTGTACTAATCGGATAGAAATGCTAATAACTTTACAGCTGTTTATAATGAAAATCATATGTCGAAAAGTGTTACGCTTACTTGTAGTTAAGTAATGTATTAGTGTTAATAATAGTTCTTTCCCCTTTGTTGACCACCTATACGAA
Source organism: Dreissena polymorpha (assembly GCF_020536995.1). Classification (NCBI taxonomy): domain Eukaryota; kingdom Metazoa; phylum Mollusca; class Bivalvia; order Myida; family Dreissenidae; genus Dreissena; species Dreissena polymorpha. Next base: position 54,950,799 of record NC_068358.1, on the reverse strand, counting down.
AAACGAAACTATAGTTGGTCTATAGGGATATTGCTCCTTAGTAAATATTAAAATAGTATCAGTTAGAGGGCAATCTTAGTTTTAAAATAATATCTCCTTCTATATACACTAGTCAATTTAATTTAAATTGTATCATACCCCAGCGTCGACCATCTATGCGAAAAAAAGAAATATAGATGATCTAGGACTATGTATGCGACAAAATTACTTTCGTAGCAGTTACACAAAACTTTAAATATTTGATAAACAAAATAAAAATACAAACAGCACACAAACATTCACAAACATGATACAGGGGTATGTATGCGTCAAGATAACTTTCGTTACAATTATACAATACATTAAGTATTTGAAAAATAAATAAAAGGAGAAGCAACACAAACAATACATAAACATGATGTAAGGGTTTGTATGCGTCAAACTTACTTTCACACCAATTATACAATACATTAAATATTTGAAAATAAAATAAAAACACATACAGCAATCAGCATACATAAACCTGGATATTCAAAACGATTTTGATGTATGAAAGCTTTGAGTGATGTGTAAATCACCGATTTTATAATTAAACTGTAGATATTAACTTTCTCTTAGTTGGAAAGCTTTTTGGCAGTATGTTGCTAACATTTTTAAAGTATTTTTATTTTCGCTTTGCATAAGTAGAACATATTTAAGCATACTCGTGTGAGCATAGAAATATTTTGAAATATATTCTTTCCGAATATGGATATATATGGGGCACTTTAGGACAAAATGAAACGCGTCTTCTATATCATTTAGGTTACAGAGGATTCATTTTCTATCTTGTCTAGGCACATTATTATGACGACCGATTTCAATATTTAATTTGTGGGATGATTCATATAATTTGGCCAATACATTTCTGTATTTTGGATTTTCCAACTGGCTAATATATGCTGACTTTTCAAAATTAAGTTTTATTTCTCTATATACATCTAGAGACGTTGAGATTTCTAGTCCTGATCGCCAATCGCTAATATAGATATCGCGAAGTCGGACTCTTAGCTTTGGGATGAATGTTTCTATGTTAACAGAGTTCGGATACATCCATATTTCATGTAAGCCAAAACTTTTTGTGCACTCTTTTTAAAGTTTCACCTTGATCGTAACCCCAAACTTCCGAGCAGTAATTTAATACTGATAGGACATACGCGTCAAATAGGTTAAACATTATATTTATTGGTACTTTGTTATTCTTAATTAAAGACATAAGCGCATGTAAAGATCGCAATCCTTTCCCCGCAAGTGTTTTCATTGCTAGAGCGAATGACCCGCCGCTGGTAAACACAATCCCTAAGTAGTTAAAGGAGTTAACAATTTCTACCTCTTGATTATTATAAAACCATTTATCGGTATCACTTACCCTCCCCCCTTTTCAAAAGATCATTAATTTAGTTTTTTCGATGTTTACTGTTAAATTCCATTTTTGACAATATGAATAAAGACTATTGAGAGAATTTTGCAGTCCATCTTTGGATTCAGATACGAGCACTGCGTCGTCAGCGAATAGTAATAAGAAAATAGCGATTTGGTCAATATTTATACATGCATCTATATTTTCCTGTAAGTGCATCTCAATATCATTTAGAAAGAAAGAAAAGCAGATCGGAGAGGTGATCTCCACCTGGAATAGTCCAATGTTGCTATTGCAAAAAATTTACAATGTTCCTTAATGTTTTACGCAAAGTTTATTTTTACCGTACATAGAACGGGCCACGGATAATAATTTTCCGTCGATTCCTAAATGTATTAGTTTGTACCACATTCTATTCCTATCTATGCAGTCAAATGCTTTACGATAATCCACAAAACAGCAATACAATTTTTTCTTATTACATATTTGTCTCTGTATCAGCGAGTTTAAAATAAACACTGGGTCTATACAGCCATAATTGTTTTTAAATCCAAATTGAGCGTCCGTTAAAACCGAGTTTTTGTCAGCCCATAATTTAAGTCGCTCGTTCAATACTATAGTGAACAATTTAGAAAAACAGCTTGTTAGTGTAATCCCCCTATAATTATTTGAGTCGGATTGGTCACCTTTTTTATGAATAGGGATAATCATGCCCGAGGCCCAAGCACGGGGAAATGACTTTGAGTCCAGTATGTGATTAAAAAATGTGTTAAGCTGGCAGACTATTTGTGGTGCGCATACCTTAAAATATTCATACAAAACATTGTCAATCGATGGTGATTTATTAACCCCAAGTTTCTTAATTGCTTTTAAAATTTCAGAGTCTGAGATTGGGCTATCTAGGCATTCAAATGTCGATCCAATATCTTGGTCATTATCAAACTGGCTAATAAAGTTTGAATAATCATCATTCGTTTGCGTGTCGCCACCAGACATGAGTGTATTAAAATAGTTTTTAAATTCTTCATTTGAAATATCATCTCCGGTTGCCGATTGTTTTCGCGATTTAAATATTTTCAAAAATTCTTTCGGTGACTTTCGCCTTAAATCATTCCTCTTACGACAGCGGGCATTATTATATGAATTTTTTGACTTTCGACATTGATATTTGTAATCTTTTTTTTATTATATAGATCCGCTCTGTCAGCAGAACTTATAAAAACGCATTTGATATCGTATCCCCGTACCTCTACACACTTTTTAACAAATTGTTCAACAACGCCGAGTATCAAGAAAGCTTGGGACTAGGTTACACTGTACCTATATTTAAAGGGGGTGACCCGAATTCAGCTAAACACTATAGAGGTATAACATTAAACAACATTCTTGCCAAGATATATTCGCAAATTATTTTCAACCGTCTTACAAAATGGACAGAAAAAAAACACGAAACTATAATTAAAAATCAGTTTGGTTACCAAAAAGGAAAAAGCACCACTGACTGCATTTTCCTATTACAAGCTATAATAACAAAAGTCATTCATAGTGGACATAAATTATATAGTGCCTTTATCGATTATGAAAAATGCTACCATAAAATCAATCTTCCATTCTTATGGCTAAAACTCACTTCACAAAATATAAGCAAGAACATTATTAATGCTATTAAAGCGATGTATTCCATCGTAAGATCTGTAGTGAAAAACAATAATGAGCTATTGGATATCATATACTCACACCAAGGGGTAAGACTGCGGCTCATCGCTACTGTTTATGATGTTCGTGAAGTTATTTTAAACAATATCAATTCGAATATCGACAATGTATTTTCCATCAATGTATAAAGTTATTTCTAATACTCTATGCAGAAGATCAAGTTTTATTTGCGACTTCACCCGCCGCGTTACAATCTATGCTAAAGGACATTGAGATATACTGCAATACATGGAAATTAAAGATAAACCCCTTAAACACAAAAAATATGATATTTAAAAGAAGCACCAGATATACGAATATAGTTTTTTTCTTAAACAACGAAAAGCTCGTAATTGTCAATTCCTTTAAATACTTAGAGGTTAATTTCTTTAAAAACGGAAACTGGAACAGCACTCAAAAGAACATCTCAGAACACGCATCAAAAGCTATGCATACATTCAAACAATATGCGTTTAAATTAAAAGAGAAACTCAAATTATTTGATGTATTAATATCCCCAATTCTCAATTATTCTGCTGAAGTTTGGGGTAATCATATGGCAAAAGACATAGAACTAGATATTGGATAAAAATTAAATTTAAATGAAAATAGTATTCTAAAACAAGGTTATCTCCTATTGAAAAACGACGCCGACAACGGAATCAATTATAACAAAAACAATTGGGCGTCACAAATAAAAGAAATGTTAGAACAATTAGGGTTAGCAAATTTATGGATTAATCAAGAACGTATTACTATATCATTAGAGAGCATAAAAATTAGAATATTAGATCAATGTAAATAGAATTGGTTATGTATCATTAATCAATCTGGCAGACTTAGCACATATTGTATGTTTAAAACCAAAATTGAATTTGAATCGTATTTGCACATAATCAAACAAAATAAATATAGAATAGCACTAAGTAAATTCAGACTATCATCGCATAATCTAGAAATTGAACAAGGACGTTATAATAATATAGAGAGAGCAGAACGAAAATGCAAAATATGTTGTAAATAGAAAACGAATATCACTTCATGTTAACATGCCCACGATACTCACATCTAAGAAGAAAATACTTCAAATCATATAACTGCAGATAGCCAACATTAACCAAATTTAAATCGCTCATGTCCACTACAAATAAATATGAACTACTTCAAATTGCAAAATATATTTACGATGCAAGTAGACTAAGAGAAGAACTCGTAAGCATGTAACTTTTTGACAAAAAATAATTATCATTGCTTCAAACGTCAATGAAAATTGAATTACTAATTGACTTAACTAATTGTCTTTATATATGTACATTATTTAACTTTTCTCATCGATAACATACATCATTTTATTTGTTGAGTGTGTATGTGAAATACTAGTTTTACTATGTTAATGTATATATATATATATATATATATATATATATATATATGTACATTAGTCAACATTTTTCATTGATAATATGTACCATTTATGCTATGCTGTATATGTGAAATATTTGTACCATTTATACTATAGTGTATATGTGAAATATTGGTTTTACTATGTCGATAGTAAAAATAGCTTTCTAATTATGCCAAAAGCATGCACTATTGTAATATTGTAATATTAAAAATTACCATTTGCTTTATCTAATTGTAGGCTAGAAGCTTATGTGTAGCTTTATTGCCGAAATAAATGTTGTTGTTGTTGTTGTTGTTGTTTAAACACGTCTCATTCATAGTTTAATATTATTTCTAAAACTAATTTCAAAGACCAAAAACCATTTTCTGATCAATTTATGTTTATTTCTTTCTTAAATGTTTTTCTTTTAAAAAATAACACGTTTTTTTGTAAAATCTTCAAATAACTTTTATTAAACAATTTTATTACATTTTATAAATAAATAACTTTTTAAAGATGAATTTCATCTTAACAAAACATATTTGTTTTTGCTAAGATGTACGAAAACTTTTCATTTTATAACTAGTGCTGATAAATTGAATTTTCAAAAGTATTTTCTAATATCCAAAAATTTTTGCATAGTGTTTTCATTTAAATTTATTTTTTAATCTCATTTTCAAAACAAAGTTTGATTAACTTTTCATTCTAAAGTTATTTCTTAATCTAATGTTCAAAAAGGGTTTCTTATATTTTAAAAAAAGATGTGTATAACTTTTTAAATTTAACTTATTAAAAATAAAATGTTTAAACTTTTTTCTTAGATTTTTTAAATATACAAATTTTAAAGCACGTACTTCTCTGTAAATCCTTTTCACAACTTTTATTCTTAAATATTTTTCAATAAGATTTTATTATGAAATAAATTTCTTTAACTTATTTTCAAAAACTTTCTCCTAAAACATGGCTTCACCTCAGAAATATTTTCCTTTCAACTTTTTTTGGGAAAATACTTTCCACAACGCAACATTTTTTCTAAAAAATATTTTTTGATAACATTTCTAAAAAAAACATTCACACTGAAATAAATTTTTTAAACTTATTTACAAAACATATTTTCCATAAACATTGCTTTTCTAAACAAAATGCATTCGTAAATAAAAGTCTTTAACTTATTTTTAAAAACATTCACCTTAAAATAAATTCATTTTAACTTTTTTCTATTTAACTTTTCAAAAATTAAAATTTCAAAAACTTTTTCTTATTTCAAAAATATTTTGCATAGTGTTGTCATCTTAAATTTTTTCTTATTCTGATTTAAAAAAAAAGTTTGATTAAATTTTCATTCTTAAATTTATTTCTTCAATCGTATTTTTCAAAACTAGTCTCTTATGTTTAAAAAAATGTGCATAACTTTTCAATTTCAACTTATGAAAAAACATACGTTTTTCTAAAATGTTTTCCGTTATAAAAATTGAAAAGCACGAAAATTGTTGTAAAATTTGTGTAAAATTCTTTTCACAACTTTTATTCATAAACTACTGCTTCAAAATATTTTTCATCAAAACTTTTTCTATCAAATATTTTTATAAAACTTTTCACTCTTAAATAACTTTTGTGTTCTGCTTTCTAGATGTTTGGTTTTTGTTTTGCAAATCTTTTATTTTTTCTTAACAACTTTTTTATAACATATTTTTTAATAATATTTCTAAAAAACTTTTCAGACTGAAATAAAATTTCTTTAACATTGTTTTTCTAAACAACGTTTCAATCTTAAATAAATTTCTTTAACTTATTAAAAAAAGACATTCACCTAAAAATATTTTCTTCAACTTTTGTTTGAGTGTCTACATTAATTTTATACAACTTTCTTTTTTAAACTACTGTTTAAAAAATATTTTTCCTTAAACGTATTTATTAGTCATAACATTTTTATAAAACTTCATTCTTAAAAAAATTCTTTAACTTATTTTCAAAAACTTTTCCCTAAAACATTGCTTTTCTGAAAAAAAAGATAATTCACTCGTAAATAAATGTCTTAAACTTAGTTTCAAAAACATTCTTCTAGGACATACACTTTAAAAATATTTTCCTTTCAACTTTTCTTTCTTTTTTACTTTTCAAATTCTTAAAAAAATTCATATGTTAAATTATTTTCGTAAAATCATTTTGCTTTAATGAGTTATACTTATTTTCTAAACATTTTATTCAAAACTTTTTGCTTAATATTTTTCATTCAGGTATTTTCAAATTCACTTTTATCTTGTACAAATCAAATCAAATCAATGTTCTAAAATTGTTTCATCTTTATTTTAAATAAACTGTCAAAACCAGTTATAATTGTTTAGATATTAATTATGTGATAATTGTTTATCAAATACAGATCTCATATATGTTTGTTCAATTCCAATTGTTGTGAACTAGTCATGTATTTTTCATCAAAATAGACCGTTCGGTAAGTTGCTTAGGATATTTATAATATGATAATTGCTGATCAAATATTGATCTCACACGTGTTTGTTATATTTCAAGTGCTAAATACTTGCATACATTGTCATAGTCCTCAGTACTTAACAGATACATCTTCTGTTGATAAGTTAAATACTATGTGCTCGCAACTAGTTCCATATTGTGTTTCTGTTCATGCATGACTCAAACAATACAATTTTAAAACTGATTTCATCTTTTTTCTCTCTGACCTTACAACAAACAGAATGAATCACATATGTTCGTATTCTCGTCTTGTAAATACATTCGAAAAATAAATTTAAGTCTGAAATCATGAAAAATAACGTTATAATATATACCATTGATATTTTCAATCATGAAGGTCGTTCTCACATAATGCAGCCTCGGAATACAATTAATAAACGTACAAGTTAAATTTCCTCAGAGGTTGGCTACTACTAAAACAAAACAAAACCAATTAACCGTGTGTGTGTTTTTACTGTTCTCAGATACTATACAATTTATTACAGATCACAGTGATAATAATACATTTATGAAATATATCGAAACAAACAATATATCTTTTTAATTCAATTACATTCACAACATGTTTTGTATCAAATGCGTATTAGTTAACATGAAAGATCGATTATAAACCAGTAAGCGCAAACAAAACAAAGGAAACTCTCGGCAATAATAACTATCAATAGACACACAATAACATCGAAAATCTATCGATATGTACATCACAGGCCTAAAGTCTCTTAAATCGTTTTGCGATTTTAACAGTTTAGGAAATGTTCGACTACCCTCATTAATGTTTTGTGATTTTTACAGTTTGCTAAATTTTCAACCACCTCCATTCATTTCGCTTTTTATCAATAAAATATACTTGTATGAACATAAGGGACTTTGTCAAAAATACACGTTTAATGCTTTAACAGATAAAGTTTGAGTTCGTTATTTTCATAGTAATATCATATTTTTCACAATTAAATTTTAAAAAATCGGCACATAAGTTACATGATGCTCAAACATAATGCATTAATAAAGAACAGATTAGAAAAAAACTTTTCACATTTTTAATCACTGGATAGCTTATTGCATTCTAGGCATATAAATAGAGTAGTGTTAAGATTGCACGAGTGAACACAGGAAAGCATTATTACATTGTAATGCATATCATGATGGAAATGTATATATCAAAACAATAAACTCCTATCCGCTCTTCTTATTTTGGCTTTGTTTTTATAATTGTTCGAAGAATTGTCTGTGAACATCGCTTGCTGTAACTGTCGAATAATTGCATTTAGATCTTATAAGGTTCAATCTCGCTAATACTTTATGAATTCTTATCTCCCTTACAGCCTTAAAATTAAATCGGATATAACAGCTTTAAATTAATAACAATAACTATGAAAAAGAACGTAAATATCTGAATAAAAATAGGTTTTAACCATTAAACAAGAATAATTTTCCTCTTGCGTGTTTATATACTGCATCAATTCTGTTTTAATCTAGTATGTATATGCATTTTACTTATTGCTTAATAGCAGAACAATCATCACATATTGAATGAATTCAAAACATTATTCATAAAGATTAATACAAACATAGCAATCGACTCTAAAGTTGTAATGGGACCGGTAAACAATTAAAACTGGGGCCATTGTTAAAAGTTTAAGGACTAACCCGCTAATTTTCAATTGTGTTTATCTTTATTGCTTCATTACATCCTTTCATAGAAATCATTCTTTATGTCTGATTCATTTAAAAAAATGTAATACAGAACATAGAAGTTTTAATCATTTCTTTACATTATATTAAAAATAATGAATATTCATTAAGACAAATGAACATAGCAATGATTCTGCATTTAAACTCACATACAAATGCTAGAAAATTAGTAATATTCAAAGTTAGAAATCCTTATTTGTTTGTAAGTATTGCACATTCCCAGCTCAATTTTTGCATCCTTTATAAAAAATCATCTTATGTTTGGATGTTAAGAGCTTGTACTATGGTATTTTTTATTTATATGTTATACCACTATTTAAAATATTCGTACATATATTAACATATAAAGGTTATCTGCCTAACTCTACATATAATGCAGTATTACGTTTGTATATTTTTTACTTTAATAGGAAACAATATTTTGCCAAAAAATGAACAAATGCATTTGATATTTTGCAATGTATTAAAACTCCAATATTTTAGAGGCATAACATAAAACATACTTAACAAAACAACTGAACGAACTAATTTCGGCTTCAAATCATACTGTTGACATTCGTAATGAAAACTAAATATAGCCTTAAGGCTTTCCTGGGCAGATGTTATTGGTGTAAAGTGAATGTAACATGGTCATAAATGGAAGTGTGAATATAATTTAACTTATGGACCATTTCGAGGCTGTGACCATAATATTAATCGGATTTTACCGTATTTACGAACAACATCATCTTTGTGTTCAAAGTCACATTAAGCCTCCAATAATTATACCACATGTAATGTTTATTTAAATGGTTCTGTATCTGTGATGGTGATTTACCATCATGACCTTCTCATTCGAAAATAACAATAAAATTAGTAGTGAGGATCTCTATTTATTCCAGAGAGTGTACTTTCTTGTTCACAAAATTTAAAATTGTCTACAGACTCTGAGAAATGTAATCAATGGCATTACCATCCTCTTTTGAGACTAATATCATAAATTTCATATTCAGATGTACATGACTTAACACATGATTAACAATTATTATGCATATTTGTAATTATTCTTAATAATTTAAAGTGCATACATGATTTTTCATGCTAAGCCAACTTTTGAAAACAACGGGTCCCTAAAGTTTTGGATTGTATTAAACTTCAACAGCAGAGTTTCGGTACAGTTTACTCGAACATTTCCAATTGTCATTTAACAAAAGAGAGAGTATCGTAACTCGGCTACTTAATATTACAATTGAGTGTAAATTGCACTGGGAATGATCGCTCTTCAAATACATACAGAAATATATCGGGTTTGCACAAACAAAAGCACAAATACGAAATGTGCTTACAGTTATTTTGGTATATTTAAAGTGCTGAATATTTGCGTGTATTGTCTTTTTCCTCAATACTACCTTTATGTGATAAGTTTAATATTATGTGCCTGTATCTAGTTTCATATTGCTTGAATGCTCATGCATTCTTAAAACGAACAATATGCCAATTTATCTAAGGCTCAACAAATAAAACATAATCTGAATTTATCTTCTGTTTTTTTCTATAACCGTCCACTATTGACAAACATTGTAGAAAACTATACCAAATAAGTTCTCGCTTTTCAAATACATTCAAACATATATCGAGTTCGTAAAATAAAAACGCCAAATCATGTAAAACGTTCTGCGCGCCTGATGTTCAATACCGCTGGCTTTTCAAATACATTCAAAATTATATCGGGTTCGTAAAAAAGCGCCAAATCGATAGCGCTCCGATATGAAATCGCTTTTAATAAGTCACGCATATCTCGCAGGTGAATTCACGCTCATTACACCGACAATAATAAACACCAATTTATTACCATATCCCTAAGCGAATATATGCATAACAGGCACCAGGTGCAAACCAATAACTCACACCCTTACACCTGGACTATCGACTTGACCTCAACTTGACCGTCACCTCACGAGCACCTCAAAGCACCTCAAAACGTGGCGCCGAAATGATTGTTTTAATACTACTGGCAAATGTGCCTCTTTATCTCATGGATGAATGATTAAATTAAATTTCTTAAAAAAGCTGTCTTAGGCAAAAGTTTACAGTCGTTTGAAGTATAAGCATAAATAGGTTTAAGTTATTAGGTATAAGCTTACCATTAAAAAACTTCTGTAATTCACAAAAAATATGCGCGAGTCTGAAGTGAGCTACATATGTAACAACCCATTTTGCAATAAACCCGTTTTGCAATAAATTTATTGCAAAACGGATTGGAGTGTCTAATTGCCATTTGATTTTTTTTACAACAACCCGTTTTGCAATAAACCCGTTTTGCAATAAATTTATTTCAAAACGGGTTGGAGAGTCTTATTGCAAAACGGGTTGGAGTGTCTTATTGCAATGTTAAAATTTTGAAATAATCCGTTTTGCAATAAACCCGTTTTGCAAAAAATCTTCACTATTGTTTTAATTAATTCAAATTGATTGGAAGAGTAAACAGGGAGCTTCAAGCGTTGTTTTAAAAAATAAAATATTTTAAAAAATAGACAAAACTATGAGTTAAGACTTAAATGCAAGGTAGGTGATGAATTTCGAGATGTAATACGATAAAACAACACAGAATGTGTATCGAAAGTGATTTCAAACAATTTAGTACTACTGTTTAGTTAACGCAAAAATGATATAATTTATGAAAAACGCGTTGAAATGTCTTATTGCAATGGGAAATATGTGTAACAACCCGTTTCGCAATAAAATCATCACATATATACTAATTGTTTCTTATTGATTTGAAACGGTATAAAGGAAGTTTTAAAGTCGTCTCTAACGTAAATATGATAAAACAAGGCTGAATGTTTATATGAAGTGATGTTCACCAATTTGAAAATTAAGTGAAGAATACCCAGAAGTGCATTATTTTATTGCAAATCGGGTTGGAGTGTCTTATTGCAATTTGATTTTTTTTACAACAACCCGTTTTGCAATAAATTTATTGCAAAACGGGTAGGCGTGTCTTATTGCAATGTGAAAATTTTAAAATAACCCGTCGTGCAATAAACATGTTTTGCAATAAAATCTTCAATCTTGTTTAAATTAATTCAAATGAATTGGAAGAGTTAAAAGGGAGTTTCAATTGTTGCATTTAAATAAAATTGTTATAAAAATAGACAAAACTGTAAGTTAAGACTTAAAATACATGTAAGGTGAAGAATGTCGAGATTTAATACGATACAACAACAAAGAATGTGTATCGAAAGTGATTTCAAACAATTTAGTGCTGAAGTTAAGATAACGCAAAAATGCAATAATTTATGGAAAAACGCGTTGAAATGTCTTACTGAAATGTTATTTTTGTGTAACAACCCGTTTCGCAATAAAATCATCACATACATACTCATTGTTTCATATTGATTTGAAACGGTATAAAGGAAGTTTTAAAGTCGTCTCTAATGTAAATATGATAAAACAAGGCTAAATGTTTATATGAAGTAATGTTCACCAATTCGGGACTTAAGTGAAGAATGCCCAGAAGTGCATTATTTTATTGCAAATCGGGTTGCAGTGTTTTATTGCAATGTTCATTTTTTTTAATAACAACCCGTTGTGAACTAAACTCTGTTCGCATAAACTCATTACACATGAACGTATTGATTCAAATTGATTTGAAATGCTGAAAAGAAAGATTCAAACGTCGTATATATGGATGTTGTTTACATATTAGAAGAGAGAGTTGCAAGATTCGATAAAAAATAAAAGACATTAAAAGTGACCAATTTTATGAGTAAATGTGATAAACAAACGCAGAATGTATATAAACAGTGATCTTAACACTTTCATGATTAAGCGAATTTAACCCAGAAACCCAATTATGTTATTGCAAAACGGGTTGCAGTGTCTTATTGAGATGTAGGAAATAAATAAAAGCCCGTTTCGCAATAAACTCGTTTTGCACTTATTCATCACAAATGTACTAATTGATTCCTATTGATTGGACACTTTTCGAACAAAGTATCAAATGGTGTTAATAAGCATTGTTTTGTTTTTCAAAATTAGACAGTGGTGTAAGATTCGACCAACAAATAAAAGCAGTTAAAGTGATCAATTTCATGAGTAAATGTAATACAACAACACTGAATTGGTGTAGAAAATGATTTCAACAAATGTAATACTTAATTGAAGAAAACCCCGAAATAAAATATATTTATTGCAAAACGGGTTAGAGTGTCTTATTGCAAGTTGATATTTTTATAACAACCCGTCTTGCAATAAACCCGATGTGCAATAGTTTAATTGCAAAACGAGTTGGAGTGTCTTATTGCAATTGAAAACCCGCTTTGCAATAAACTCGTTTTGAAATAAAATAATTACACATCTTTTAATTTATTCAAACGGATTGGAAACATTAAAAACGAAATTTGAAATATCGTATTGAAATAATAGTATTTCCAAATATAGACAAAACTGTAAATTTCTACTGAAAATTAAAAAGCATTGAAGGCGATGCATTTCGAGATTTAGTACGATACAATTACACATAATGTAAATAGAAAGTGATATCAACCAATTTGGAACTTAAGTAAAGATTGTGTGTTACAAATGTGGTGACTGACTAAATATCTGCAATTCATCTTGCTACCAGTTGTTTATAAAAAATAAACATTATCTTCGATGTTTTACATGACTGTCCCAGTCCTCTAAGCCGAGTGGAACTGTCTTTCTATTAGGATCGGAGTTAGTGTTCGTGTGTCGTATGAATAGAACACAAACACTTACATGGTGCATGAACATTTGTTGAATATATTGTGGCACAAAAAATAAAAACAAGCATTTTGTATCTCGTTTAAACAAAATATTGGTTGACTTTGCATGTGTATGGGGCTTTTACTGTGTTATGCCTTTTATGTTTTGTTCAAAATCCACTCATCTGTCTTATATTGAAACAAAAAATACATATAGATTTGAACTTCCTTTATACTGTCTCAAATCAATTTTAATCAATTAGTATATCTACAATGATATTCCTGCAAAAATAATCACATCGCAATAACACACTGCAATCGCTTTAGCAATAAAATAATTGAAATCTGGGTTTTCTGGGCTTAGAGCACTAAGTGAACATCACTTTATATTAACATTCGGCCTTGTTTTATCTTATATACGTATAAATAATATATATTATATTTTCTTATAAAGTCGTCTCGACTTTAAAACTTCCTTTATACCGTTTCAAATCAATATGAAACAATTAGTATATATGTGATGATTTTATTGCGAAACGGGTTGTTACACAAAATTCACATGGCGATAAGACATTTCAACGCGTTTTCCATAAATTATTGCATTTTTGCGTTATCTTAACTTTAGTTCTTAATTGTTTAAATCACTTTCGATTCACATTCTTTGTTGTTTTATCGTATTAAATCTCGAAATTCCTTTCATGCATTTGAAGTATTAACTCACAGTTTTGTCTATTTTTATAACAATTTTATTTTAATACAACACTTGAAACTCCCTTTTAAACTCTCAAAATCCATTTGAATTAATAAGAACAAGAGTGAAAATTGTATTAACAAACGGGTTATTATAAAATTTTCACATTGCAATTAGACACTCCAACCCATTCCGCAATATTTTTTTTTGCAAAACGGGTTTATTGCAAAACGGGTTGTTGTAAAAAAAATCAAATTGCAATAAGACACTCCAACCCGTTTTGCAATATATTTTTGCACTTCTGGGTATTCTTCACTTAATTCCCAAATTGGTGAACATCAGTTCATATAAACACTAAGCCTTGTTTTATCATATTAACGTTCAAGACGACTTTAAAACTTCCTTTATACCGTTTCAAATGAATATGAAAAAATTAGTATATATGTGATGATTTTATTGCGAAACGGGTTGTTACACAAAATTAACATTGCATTAAGACATTTTAACGCGTTTTCCATAAATTATTGCATTTTTAAGTTTACTTAACATTAGTACTAAATTGTTTTAATTCACTTTCGATACACATTCTGTGTTGTTTTATCGTATTAAATCTCGAAATTCATCACCTTCCATGCATTTTAAGTCTTAACTTACAGTTTTGTCTATTTTTATAACAATTTCATTTATAATGCAACACTTGAAACTCCCTTTTAACTCTTCCAATTCATTTGAATTAATTAAAACAAGAGTGAAGATTTTATTGCACAAGGGGTTTATTGCAAAACGGGTTGTTGTAAAATAATCAAATTGCAATAAAACACTCCAACCCGTTTTGCAATAAATGTATTGCAAAGCGGGTTTATTGCAAAACGGGTTGTTACAGAGCTATCTTCTAAAACCCAGTCTAACACGCGAAACACATACATGTATCTTCAATTAAAGTGGTATGTGTACAGTTTTATTATCACACAAAATACATTTCTTGTATAGTATAATGGTTGATACATTATTATTTGTATTATTTATAGTGGACGCAGCCACTTATATTCCTTTTTTCTTGGAATTTAATTATTATTGTAAGTGTTTTTGTTCCCTATTTTAAATCACATAGTTTTTATATGACTATACAAACAGGCATACACTTATTTCGCAACCAGTGTTAATTAATATGTTATATGCAAAACGAAATAACTGCCGCAAACGTCCTTAAATACAAATGAATACGGCACCATGCGTTACAATCAAAACCCCAACATTAATTAGTGAAACGCTGATACTGATCATAACAACATGAATCTAAAAGTACGATGTTAATATATATAGAGTAACCGATTTTCTTTGTCAAATTACGAGCAAACATGAAATATTTACATCTTGAAATGTTCTTGACCATGTTCTCTGAAAATTCATTTCATTTTTACAAAACAACTTTCTTAAGCTTCATGTCATTCTTACGTGAACATCTTTTAAACTTCACATTGCATTCCCGAATCTAAGTGCATCATAGTAAAATATATTTTTGATTTAAATTGCAAAGTATTTGTACAATCATGTAAAACTCAATGATGTTCACATTTTTTATTTATTTACAAATAACAACTCATGTCGTTATATTGTATGGCGTCCGATGCAATCCTGGTTTGAATTCCAAATATCAGAACACTAAATAATTGTTTATTTGGCAAAGATTAGTTTAAACTTCTTCGCGCTGTATTGCTAACTTGATAAAGAACACATATATTATTTATTTCCTTTAAGCTATAATTGAGTTCAATGAACAAGAAGAAAGCATGAAGATCGGCGGAATGCTTCACATTTCTTGGTATGATCAATTGCTGACTTGGAATACATCGGACTACGGAGGACTTGATTATCTGACATTGGTAGCACAGTTTTATCATCATTTACGCGTTATTCCGTTAATGTAATTTAAATGTGACTTTGTATTTCCTTTATTCTATTTTTAAGTAATTACGTTGAATTTAATTAATAAAAGTAGATGGAACGTATTAGAATAACAAACATTTTATATGGCGTTAGAAATATGTGATTCGCGCCAAGTCAAAAGTGGATAGGACCGATCAATAATGGCCATTTTAATTGAGCTCATTAGGAATAATTGCTATTATTAATGAAGACATTTTGAAATAATCTATAATTTTATTCGTAGATGTGGCTGAACGGAAAAAAAAATATATGTTTTAATGTTTCAACATAAATATATATAGATACACACATTACTGTACACACATGGATTTCGATCTGTCAAAAATAGTGTTTCCATCTAGTATTGTGTATGTGTTAATCGTTTGGCACAAAACGATGATACTTAAATAAAACATTTCATTTGAAGCCACAAAATGATGTCTGGAGACCGGACGTTGCACTTCATAACTCCTTCAAGACCTTTACTGGTCTGGGATCTAGTAAATTGTTGCTGAGAGTTTACTATACTGGTGAAGTTTACTGGCGTCCTTACCAGGTGCGAAACAATATGTCGATGATGAAATAATGTGATTTATATAACATGTTATTACAACATCTCCGAATGTATTTATATTCATTTGCCTATGTACGAAAATCGGATATAATACAATTATATTAATTTACCATTCAATATACAATATTTTTTTAAAGCAAAAGGAATTGCGATTTCAAAAAACAATCGAGGGACTGACACATTTGTATGTTCACATCTGCAGATTCTGGAGGCCTCGTGTGATGTTGACATCACATATTTCCCATTCGACACACAGGAATGTCCTTTCAAGTTCTCCGCTTGGAGCTATTTCAAAGATGAAGTACGCATGATTGAAGGAAAGAAAGGCATCTATTTAGACGAGTTTGAAGAAAATTCAAGATGGTCGCTGGTACATATTGCATATTTTCAGATTAAACGAATTCTCGGATCAATTGTTTAAGATAACCATCACTCCTCAAAAACTTTTGATATGTTTAAGCTTTATATTCTGAGAATCATTCCCACGTGTTTTTGATCCTTTAGCTTTTCATAAGAATTAGACAAACGTAATCATCGATATACGGCATGTATAGATTACACATATAACTATATATATATATATATATATATATATATATATATATATATATATATATATATATATATATATATATATATATATATATATATATATATATATATTTTTTTTTTTTTTTTTAATAATTGTTACCGTTTTGTATCGGTATCATGTTGGTGAGCTATATAATGCATCATTTCAGGTTTCCACCACAGCTGAATCGGGCAAAGGTGATGCTTCAGTCCTTATTTATAAGATAAAGCTGAAGCGGAAGTCAATATTTTATGTGTTCTACATAATCATCCCCATTGTACTTCTTTCGTTTTTAAACGTCCTAACATTTGTACTTACGGTATCATCTGGTGAACGCGCTTCCTATGTGGTCACGGTGCTTTTGTCTTTGGCCGTTTTCCTCACAATAGTATCGTCTGAGATTCCGAAGAACTCTAACACCCTATCAATCCTCTCAGTTTACATGATCGCAATTATAGCACTTAGCACAGCGGCGATAATGACGTCAATGTTAGAATCGCGGCTGGCGTCCCGAGATAAATACACGGACTCAATCGGCTCAGGATATATAACTTTCTACCGCTTAGTTCGGATCTGTCAGTGTAAATGTAACGACAAGAAACGTACCGCAGATGAGATTGAATGGAAAGACGTCGTTGACGCATTGGACTATTTTTTGTTTTGGTTATTTTTTGTGCTTACCTTTGTAGCAACTGTTGTTTTGTTTGTAATGGTCAACAAACGTTAAGTGTACCATTCAAAAATAAATTTCTGAGAATTATAAACAGCATGTATTTATACATCCCAGATGAATTCATATTTGTTTATGTGTTGTACACGGTTGAATCCAGGACACACTTGAGTTTGGTAATATTGTATATTTGGGTTAAAATCAGTCAAACACTTTTACCTTTTAAACTTTAGATGTTTTGAATAGCAAAACTATATGTGTCATGGGGAGCGTTTGCTCAAAATATCACATATGATTTTTTGTATTTCATCCTGATACTTCCAAAATCAAACGATTGCAACGTTTAATACCCTTAAATGTGGCTTTACTAATCAATACCCTTATGCACCTTTCCTCTGCATGTTCATTCGCTTTTTACACGAATAGTATGCGCAGCTTATGTAAATAAGACAATTGCATATACGAATATTATACGCAACTTATATTAATAACACACTTGTATATGAATGTTTGTCAGCACCTTGCTTAGTGGTTTGGGTGCTCACGTGTTCTTTGATATGTCTAAAGTTCCATTTTTTGTGCTTACCTTTGTTGCAACTGTAGTGTTGTTTGTAATGATGAACAGCTGAAGTTATACATCCAAGATGGATTCATTTTTGTTAATGTGTTGTACACGGTTAAAGCCAGGACATACTTGAGTTTGGTAGTATTGACTATATGGGTTTAAATCAGTAAAAACACTTTGTACCTTTAGATGTTTGTCTAGCAAAACGAAATGCTTCATTTGGAGCGTTTGCTCGCAATAGCACATATGAAAGTTTTGTTGTTCATCATTATACTTCCAAAATCAAACGATTGAAGCGTGTATTACCCTTTAATGTGGCTTTACTTGTCAATACCCTTATGCACCTTTTCTCTGCATGTTCATTTGCTGTATACACGAATATTGTACGCAACTTAAATTAATAAGACAATTGGATATACGAATATTATACGCAACTTATATAAAAACACACACACTTGAATATGCATATTTGTCAGCACCTTGCTAAGTGGTTTGGATGTACAAGTGTTGATTGATAGGTCTCAAGTTCGAGAAAACACGAGGATCGAGGCAAACCGATTGCCGATTGGATGTGCACCAGTCGTTTGGCATTAAATATAGGAATCCGCAAGAATAATGTTCATTTTAAAAGATGTTCATTTAAAAGCAAAAACTACCATTAAATGGTCCGAAATCGCGAGGAATTCATATGCAATAAATAAACATTTTAATTTTTAGAAACAAGTACACGTGATGTTCCATGTTCCTGCTTAATTTTTTACAGGAAAATGTTATTACTGTTGACATTAAATGTGATTTGTAACCTATTGCTTAAGCGGATTGTATTCATAGATAACATACATAATACAACTGCGTTGATTATAATCGTGCTTTTAAGTGTATTTTATTAAGTAATTGTAAAAAGACAAAATAATCTTTGTTGTAAAAATTTTCAAGCACAGCCCTGTGTGCACAACAATGATATCTTGATTTTGTGTCACATGCATGTAGTTCAATTTCATGGTAACGTGTTTGAGAGATATAAGAAATGTATTAACTATCATTTTGATGTCATAACGTTCGCAAGTCATCCTTCCTATAGTGTTTGAATATTTATTAAGTTATACATTTGGTGAATTAACAAGTTTCAGCGATTATCACTACGCAATATGTATCGATGAATCCAAACCGATACTCGTATAGTTTTGGATTTAAAGAGATCTTTATGTTTATAATCAATTCTGTATTAATTTGCTTATATTTAACTAAATTGAAATGATTCATTTAAGATTATGGGAAGTGTCACTAAATTTGTATTAGTAAAGTGTAGCTTGTAAAATACAATGATATTTAGACGAGTGTTCTGTGGGTGAGACTGGCAGTCAACGTAATGCTGCAAAAATGTCTTATAAATTACTTGATCATAATCGTATATGAATACATGAGCACTTTGTGTCTAGAACGTTAACGTGCATAGCTGGGAACTTATTTCAAGGTGACACGTGGCAATTACGTATGTAGCATGGTATCATATAAATTCGTGCAGTAATCCATGGTCACTGTTCCGACAATTATGATTAAAGAATTTGTGTTACTAGCAAAGCACCACTTAAGTTAAACTTAAAGTAACTAACCGTTTATTTAGAACAATACATATGTAACATTTGTCTCGGTGACAAGCTAAGGTTATTAAGTGTACTTGTCACAATACAATTAAAAATACACTTTATCATCCTGTTTTGTCCATGTTTCAGAATAATATTACGACTAGGAACATACTTTATGCACATATATAATGCTTTCAAAACAATCCAGATGTGAATGTTTCAGTGATGGTAAGCAATGTAACCCGTTGTATTCGATTATGTAGGAATACCCTTGTACTGCATACTACGCATCAACTAATGTCAAAGCCTGGGATACGCTTTGTAGGCACAATACAAAAACAATACGAAAACAACCTATAATTACTTTATAAGACCTTGCATATTTTAGTACCTTAAGACGTCGTTGGAGTATTTTCGCTACTTGTGTACTTGAAGACGTAAGACTCTTCCTGAGTTGATTGCGGTAGCCGGGCTATTTTACTGGCAATTCGTAATGTTTGTCATTAAGTGTCACAGTATTCCATCAGTTAAATAATTGTGTAGTGTTGTTTTACAGGCAGCTGTTGTTGCGTTTTTTTTAGCTGTCGCATTTCGTCGAATGGTTGAGTGTAATTTTTCTATTGTTGCTTTGGATCATATTTACTTTGCGCAAGATAGATATCATACAATACCAATGTTTAGTATTGTTATTATCATGTTATTATATATTACTCTGATTTTTGTTAATCTATGTGTTGAATCCCAATGACAATGCGTGTGTAACTTTGACTCGGAAAATGTTTGGACTTGATAGGTACTGTTTACGAGCTGAAGCTTTGTTTACGTTAACAGTGTGTTTATTCAAATGGATAGTTTTGTTTAATTAAAGCAGCGGAATCCCCTTTGTACTACACACATGGAAATTCAACATTATATAATAAGTTATAATATAATATGTAATCGTAAATAAAACAAATCTGCTATAAACAAACTAAAGGTAACAAAGTTCGTAATACAGTGATATCAACTTTGGTAGGGTTATGCTTATTGCGAATTTTACCCGATCCATGAGTACACACATCCCATTCTTGTGTTAATTCATTACGACAGTGTAAATTTAATTGAGCCACAATCTGTATACGTTGACAGTAAAACAATTTTGATATTAAATTATTTTTTTAATTGATTAAATTGTGATGCCTATCGCAGTAACGTTATAAAACATGTGTTGTTCGTTAAGTATATTTTGTGTTGTGAAATTAGATTTGGAAACAAATCCAACATTAAAAATGTAACTACAACTGTCAAAGGCCAAATGACAATTAAAGGTAAATAGTTTATCCTATGAAGAATATCATGTTTCCATAGCGATCTCTCTTTTCGTTTTATCAAGGCAGACAACATCTACAAAAACAAAAATATCATA
The DNA here is from genome assembly GCF_020536995.1 of Dreissena polymorpha. Classification (NCBI taxonomy): domain Eukaryota; kingdom Metazoa; phylum Mollusca; class Bivalvia; order Myida; family Dreissenidae; genus Dreissena; species Dreissena polymorpha. The sequence continues at coordinate 54,929,466 of NC_068358.1, read as the reverse complement.
ACAAATTACAATGTTGTGCATGTGTAATATTATATGTTATATGCATGAGATAGTATGTTACCGATGAAATATAAAATGATAACAAAAAGAGCATCTGCAAAAGTTGTCGAGAATGAACATGGTCCATTGAGAAATTAATCATAGTTAAATTCCATAATGCATTTTGTTTGACATGGCCTTTGTATTGATTTACTTGTAGATATGTTGTGCTTATTTTAAATAATATTCTCTGAACATAATAATGTTCTATACAATGCCATCTTTCAAATCATCAGTCTAACTCTATTATCGTTTTTTAAAAGGAGACAACTTCTCCATATGTAGTCGTGAATGTTTACAAAGTCCATTGTAAAATAAATCATAGGTAGCGCATCGGAATTCTATGAGGGAATATCTTTTCATATTCCCTTATTTCGTTGCAAACTTTTATTACATATACATTTAACCTTGAACAAAAATGCATGAACAGTAAGTGCGAGTGCGCCAAGTGTCGGCTGAAAAAATTTAACTCTGATCAAACGTTGGATTTAAGTGATTATTTAGACTTGTAGAATCTGGAATTATCGTCACATTGTTACATGAACACATAGCTTAGTACTTTTTGCTTGTTTGTAGTTATTTTTTCATTTTAATAAGTAAAATAATTAGATACAAATAGTCTTATAAATATTGTGTATATAACTTATACGTTGTACATTAATTGTCACCTTTTAGTGAGCGAAAAATCAAAGGATTATGTCGTTCATTCAGTACAATAGAGTTCAATTACTGCATTGTGCAGGTGTGGATAAAAAATTGATAAAACCGGACAATGAAACTCTTTCACTATTGAAATGATACAGTATCTTGAAATACAGAGGCGCCCGGGGCGGTAAACATAAGCTGAAACGAAATCATGACATCAACCAGGGTGTTCACTTGGAGAATATTAAATTACTACCAAGAGAAATTCCTACAATAACAAGTAACTTGTCAAATACAGCAAAACCTCTGCAAACCGCCCAAAAGACGACCATTCATGATAACCTTACAAAAGTCAAAATTGAAGCTAAAATCACCGTAAGCGGGCAGAAAAACATCAAAATATGCAACATAAATCCTAGATCTGTAAAAAACTAGACCCTGCCTCTCAACGATTTTATATCAACTTATGAGTTTGATCTTGTAGCCATAACAGAAACCTGGCTTGGTACATCGACAGATAAAACCTGCTTTACCGAGCTCTTATCTGAAGGCTACCAAATAAAACATGTACCACGTCCCCGCGGTCGCCGTAGAGGCGGAGTTGCTTTAATACACAAGACTAGCATTGAAATAAAAGTCTGGACTTCAACTAAAGACAATCAATTCACTACCTTTGAACACATGGACTGTAGTGTACATATCAAAGACTACTCTCTAAGATTGGCTGTAATCTACAGACCACCTCCATCAAACGAAAATGGCTTGAAATCAAGTACTTTCTTAGAGGAAGAATGGTCCCAGTTTTTATCAGAATATGCAATAACAGATAAAAACATCAATTTAACCGGCGATCTGAATTTCCACCTTGACGATCCGTCTGATAAAGATACTCTAAAATTCAATAACATACTCCATTCTTTTGGTATGATGCAGCATGTAAAAGAGCCAACACACGTACGAGGACACACTCTGGACGTTGTTATCACCAGGGACACTGTGGATACGGTATCAAACGTAGTTGTTACCGATCCTGGACTTTCAGTCGGCTCAGGAAACATTTCTAAAGACCATTATGCCGTCATCTTTAATGCAAGAGCATCAAAACCAGCTCCGGTAAGAAAAACTGTAACCTTTCGGAAACTACGAGAGATCAATATTGAAACATTTAAACAGGATATTACAGAGTCAGAAATACAATTTAAAAATAAAGATGACCCTGAAACCCTTGTCCAAACTTATAATACTAAACTTTCATCTTTGGTAGACAAGCATGCTCTATTAAGAACAAAATCTATAACCCTGCGGCCGACTTGCCCGTGGTACACAGATGAGCTTTACGACGCTAAACATATCAAAGGAAATTTGGAAAGAAAATGGCTAAAATTGAGACTCACTATTGATTATGAAATTTAAAGAAACCACTGCGCCAAAATGAACAAAATGTTGTAAAAAGCACGCGTAGATTTTTATTCAGATAAGTAACATCCTGTGGCCGTTATCAAAAGAGCATGCACAAAATCACAAAACGCTTACTAGATGGCCCATCTGAAATAGCTCTCCCGTCTGTCAAAACATCCGATTAGTTAGCTCAATATTTCAATAAGTTTTTCATACATAAAGTTGAAGGTATCAGAAAAGATATCTCTGAACATGCACTATCTCAAGCAAATTCAAAACATAGTAATGATAATAACCCAACAGCAGAAACATGCAGTTTGACACATTTCCGTCCGACAACTGAGGAAGAAGTTGAAAGAATCATTATGCAATCCCCAAATAAATCTTGCAAGCTTGACCCTTTTCCAACTTGGCTCCTGAAAGAATGCAAAACTGCTACCAATACTGACAAAAATCATCAATTTTTCGATGGAAACAGCAAGTGTGCCAAGATCCTTTAAAACATCACGTATAAGACCTTTATTCAAAAGCCCACCTTAGATAAAGAAACACTACAAAACTATCGCCCGGTTTCGAATCTGCCATATGTTTCAAAATTATTGGAGAAAGTTGTTAGCAAAATAATAGATGGACATTTGACAGAAAACAATTTAAATTCAGAAAATCAGTCTGCATACAGGAAGTTTCACTCAACAGAAACAGCTTTATTAAAAGTTCAAAACGATGTCATACAATCATTAGATAAGAAAAAGGTCACTGTCTTTGTTATGCTAGATCTCTCTGACGCTTTCGTCACCATCGACCTCATAACCCTTTTAAGCCGCCTTGAAAAACAGTTCGGCTTTGCTTCCTACCTATCTGACCGCTTTCAAACGGTGAGCATTGACGGCAAGGTATCAGAACCAGTGCTGCTGACCTTCAGCGTACCCCAGGGATCTTTGTTAGGCCCAAAATTTTATACTATGTATACTAAACCTGTTGGGGAAATTTGCAAAAAACATGGATTCGGGCATCACTTCTACGCCGATGACTCGCAGCTCTACCTTTCCTTTGAACCCATCGATGGAGCAGGCCAAGACGAAACACTAAATCGAGTTGAAACGTGCCTCCACGATATCATCTCGTGGATGAATACAAATATGCTCAAACTTAACACCGACACAACCAAGGTCATAGTATTTTCAAGTCAAAACAACGCCAAGTACGTAGATGGGTTAACTATTAAAGTAGGGGACTCGACAATTAAACCATTGCAATACGTACGAAATCTCGGTGCTTGGTTTGATTCAAGAATGAACATGGAACACCATAATAATGCTATAAGTAGATCATGTTTCAGTCAGATTAGGCAAATAGGTCACATCAGGCAATATCTTACACCAAATGCCACAAAATCATTGGTCAATTCACTTGTCACGTCTCGGCTAGACTATTGCAATGCACTGCTGTATGGAACACAAACATCAGCTATCAAGAAACTACAAAATGTTCAAAACACTGCGGCGCGTGTTATCACAAGAACATCCCGCTATGGTCACATAACACCGATCCTAAAAGAATTACACTGGCTCCGAGTAGAAAAAAGAATCCACTTCAAAATACTTACCAATGCGTTCAAAGCCTTAAATGGACAATCGCCTGTATATCTGAAAAACCTACTTGAAGTCTACGAACCAAGTCGAAACTTAAGATCAAAGAACGAAGCGACATCATTAGTGATTCCAACGAAGATTAAATCCGTATCATATGGAGAGCGAAGTTTCATGTACGCTGCTCCCAAACTCTTGAACTCACTTCCATCAAACATTCGAGGTTCTTCAACACTGAATTCATTCAAAAAGGCACTGAAAACTCATCTCTTCCTACAATCTTATGCAATATAAGCAGTGGTTTATTCAATTCTTTATATTAAATCTCAATCATCATGAACTTGAATTAACCCTTTAGAGGAAGCATAATTAATTTTTTGTTGTTTTACGTAGTACTTATTGTTTAATTTTTATACGCCCGTCTATGACGGGACGTATTATGGTATACCCCGCGTCCGTCTGTCCGTCCGTCCGTCCGTCCGTCCGTCCGTCCGTCCGTCTGTTAATGTCGTACGCTACGTCAAATATCCTTTGACAGATTTTCTTCAAATTTTAACACAATCTTAATATTGATAAACCCTGATCCCCTTTCGTTTTTGACGGAATTCTGAATTGTCGTTCCAGAGTTATGGGACTTTGTTCGTCAAAATTTCGTGATTTCATTGAATGTCCTACTGTAGCTCAAATATCCTTCGATGGATTTTTTTCAAATTTCAACACAATCTTAATATTGATAAACCCTGATCCCCTTTCGTTTTTGACGGAATTCTGAATTGTCGTTCCAGAGTTATGGGACTTTGTTCGTCAAAATTTCGTGATTTCCATGCTCATGTACTTATAAAATAAACCATGTATTCAAATACAAATAAACTGAAGTAAAAAAATGATTCAAAGGGTTATTTATTACCTTACTACTTCATTGGCGAACGACGGGCGTATCATGCGCTCATGGCGCAGCTTTTATTAGATTTTATTGTTTCATTAATTGTCTTATAGCTATACACATAGGGTAGTTTTATAGTGTCTTGTTGATCTGTCTAATCTATGGTTACTGTGCATGTTTTTACGTAGTACTTATAGTATAATAGAGTAGTTTTATAGTATAATTGAGTAGTTTTGATCGATTTCTTTTGAAAAAGTGTTGCGAAATGTATTCGTATCTACGATACGTCAAATGTTCTTTTGTAAAGCGCCTTTGAACGTGCACTCTTGCATGAAAATGGCGCTATATAAATCCGGTATAATAATAATAATAATAATAATAATAATAATAATAATAATAATAATAATAATAATAACACAAATTATCAAAATTAAATAGTTTTAATGCAAAAAAGTCACATTTACCATCCTAAAGTAAAAAATGTTTGTAAACTTATTAACATTTTTAGAGAGAGAGAAAGTCAGTTTGTTCGCATTAAAATTCAATATTTGTGATACTTTGTATTAATACGCACTATTATAAATGTCATAATTGTTCGTATTAATACGAACATTTTCAGGAATAAAAAGTCATTTTTTTTTTGCATAAAAAATCAACATTTTTGAAACTTCGTATAATGCGAACTATTATAAACTGTCATCATTGATTGTATTAATACGAACATGTTCACAAACAAAAAGTTTTTTCTGCATTAAAAATCAACATTTTTGATAGTTTGTATTAATGCAAACTAATATAAATTGCCATCATTGTTCGTATTAATACGAACATTTTCAGGGATAGCAGTCCGTGTTCTTAGTGTTTTTTGCATTAAAATTCAACATTTTTGATACTTCGTTATAATACGAACTACTATAAATTACCATCATTGTACGTATGAAAACAAACATTTTCAGGGAGAAAAGGTCAGGGTTTTTTGCAATAAAAATCACCATTTTTGATAATTCGTATTAATACGAACTATTATAAATTGTCATAATTGTTCGTATTCATACGAACATTTTGAGGGAAAAAGTCTTTTTTTGGCATTAACAATCAACATTTTTTTTATCCGTATTACTACGAACTATTATAAATTGGCATCAGTGTATGTATTAATACAAACATTTTCAGGTATAAAAATACGTTTTTTTCATAAACAATCAACATTTGTGAAACTTCGTATTTATACGAATTATTATAAAGTGTCATCAGTGTACGTATTAATACAAAAATCAACATTTAAGATACTTCGTATTAATACGAACTGTTATTAACAGTCATACTTGTTCGTATTGTTAGCAACATTTCCAGGGAAAAAAGTCAGTGTTTTTTTGCATTCAAAATCAACATTTTTGATACCCTGTATTAATACGAACTGTTAGTATCTGTCATTATTGTTTGTATTAAAACGAACATTTTTAGGGATAAAAAGTCAGTGTTTTTAGTGTTTTATGCATTAAAAATCTTCTTTTTGATATTTCGAATTTATACGAATTAGTATCAATTGTCGTCATTGTACGTATTAAAACAAACATTTTCAGGGAGAAAAGGTCATTTTTTTGCAATAAGAATCACCATTTTTGATACTTCATATTAATACGAACTATTATAAATTGTCATCATTGTTCGTATTCATACGAACATTTTGAGGGAAAAAGTCATTTTTTGCATTAACCATCAACATTTTGTATACTTCATATTAATACGAACTAATTTAACTTGTCATCAGTGTATGTATTAATACAACTATTTTCAGGGATAACAAGACAGTGTTTTTTTGCATTGACAATCATAATTTGTGATACATCGTATTATTAAATACGAACTATTGTAAATTGTCATCATTGTACGTATTAATACAAAAAGTCATTTTTTTCCTTTAAAAATCAACATTTTTGATACTTCGTATGAATACGAACTTTTATTAACTGTCATTATTGTTCGTAAAGGGATAAAAAGTCGGTGTGCTTAATGCATTAAAAATCAACATTTTTGATACTTCGTATTAATACGAACTGTTATTACCTGTAATCATTGTTCGTACAGGGATAAATAGTCAGTGTTTATTGCATTAAAATTCAACATTTTTTATGCTTTGAATTATTACGAACTATAATTAACTGTCATCATTGTTCGTATTAATACGAACATTTTCAGGGATAAAAAGTAAATGTTTATAGTGTTTTTGTATTAAATATCACAGTTTTAGATACTTCGTATAAATACGAACTATTTTAAATTGTCAACATTGTACGTATTAATACAAACATTTGCAGGGAAAAAAGGTCAGTTATTTTGCGAAAAAAATCACCATTTTTGATACTTTGTTTTAAAACGAACTATTATAAATTGTCTTCAATGTTCGTTATGTATGAACATTTAGAGAAAAAAAGTCTCTTTTTTTTGCATTAACAATCAACATTTTTGATACTTCGTATTAATACGAATCATTATAAATTATCATCAGTGTATGTATATATTAAAAAAAAATCAGGAATAAAAAGTCAGTTTTTTGGCATTAAAAATCAACATTTTTCATACTTCGTATTAATACGAACTATTATTAACTGTCATCCTTGTTCGCATTATTATGAACATTTTCACGAACAAAAAGTATTTTTTGCAGTAAAATTCAAATGTTTTCATTCTTCGTATTAATACAAACTATTTGAAAATGTCATCAATGTACGTATTAATAAAAACATTTCCAGGGCTAAAAAGTCAGTTTGTTTGCATTAAAAATCAACATTTTTTATACTTCGTATTAATACGAACTATTATGTGTGTGTCGTGTAGAACTCAACGAGGTGCATCTATTATGAAGTTTCAAAGCTGTAGGTGGAAGCACTTTGATTTTAGAGCCTATGTTAAAGTTTGATATTAGGGGTCACAGTGACCTTGACCTTTGACTTTGTGACCCAAAAAAGGGTATGGCGTGTAGAACTCATCAAGGTGACGCTACATATGAGGTTTGAAAGTTGTGGGTGAAAGCACTTTGATTTTAGAGCCACTGTTAAGGTTTCAGCACTACGCAGACGGCGGACGAGCCTGCTATCACAATACCTTATGTTTTCCCCGAAAACGGCTGAGCTAAAAATTAATCGCCTTATCATATATTACAATTTGTTTTTCAAATTTTCTGAAGCCAGCATCAAAATACAATTCAATGTGTGAGTAACTCAATGCCTAACAATTTTACTGAAAATGAATCTTTGCTTGACAAATTTTCTTTTATTTTTCATTTCAGACGTCGTACTAAAAAAGTTACGCCAGAGCATAAAGTGAATCGCAGGCTTAACAAATTGCCCATATTGTATAATATACACAAATAATACTCAAACGGTTAAGTGTGCAGAACTCAGAGTAAATCATGTGCATAACAAATTTGCCAGCACATTGAATACACAGACTCAACAATCAGAATGTTCAAAACTAAATTACAAACGTTTCACCAAACATTGCACATTTCTTAGCATAACTTATTACATAAGTGAAAATCAACTAGAGTGTTAACAAGGCAAATGTTGACGCCGCACGATGCACAACGGACAAAAGGTGATCACAAAAGCGCACCATTAGCACATTGTGCTCAGGTGAGCTAAAAATTTAGCTAGTCGTACAGATATTCATATCATTTATTTCTAATTTACAGATGCTCAGATAAAAACTAAAACAAATCAAATACAAAATGTCAAAACTTAAACTTTAAATATAATAGGACAAAATAGATCAAGCTGGTAAAAATGGAAGATATAAAACATCGCACCACTACAAAAAGTTCACAGTACACAAAATATCTACCTACATTAAATGAAATGCACTTTGTTGTTAGAATCATAACATGTCTTCAGGGGCAAGTGGCATGGAAAGCCTAACCTGTGGAATCTCACTTTGTAAACAAAGATGATCCGCTTCTGCTTTCGATGAAGAACAGTATTGAGTTGCCACCCCATTATCAATGCTGTATATATGGTGGCAGCTTGCTATGTCCTCTTCTGAGCAGACATTTAGAGCTTCCCTTGTGTGGATTATTCCTAAGCTAAACTTCTGTCGCCACCATCTCGACATCCCAATCGTCAGAAAGATGCATGTTGTTCTGAACAACAGCAGACGCTGTTGACCACAGAAGCACTAATAGGATATGTTACGTAAAGACATAAATATTAGTTTCTTTGAATGAATACAAATCATGCACATTAATAATCTTCATGCAAAATTTGACAATTTAGCTCTAATAATTATACAGAATCCTACATATGATTACCCTTTAATTTTATCAGCTTAACCAGTTTAGGAAGTTGTCAAGAGTGGCAAAGATTTCAACAAAACAATAGTATTATCAACACACATACTAAGTCAATTATCTATCTTCGCGAAAAGTAAGGATGGAAATTATCAGTCAAAAGCACACATGGTTAATAAACAACATAATATTTAAGGACTCATACCTACCTGGCATAAAGTCAACTAAACTTGCAGAACAGAAATTCTATTAAGCCAAAAATTAATTAAAAGATGCTGACTGTAAAGAATCAGATGTCCATTTTGAATAGATTTAATCTACACAAATACATCTTTAAGTATGTCAATACACATTAAATTCAATTTGGCAAGATATTCATAAAAGGGTAGTTATAGTAACAATAATCAAAATTAAATACACACACTTTTTTTTAAGAATGGCGGACAGGTATCCTTACCTTCATTCCGGTCGTTGTCAATGTCCAGAAAAAAAAACTTGTTCCAACTTTAACCTGAAAAATGCCAGAGCACACATATTGGAACAAAATCTCTGTACATAAATTTTATAATTACCAAAAAGTTTGACAAAAAACAGTAATGATGTAAAATGTTGATTTTTGTTAACCGAGTGATGCCATTCTGTTGCTGAACATAATAATGTTGTATGTTATTTAGTTACTTAAATAACCCTTGTATCGGTGTCATAAAGATGAATAACAAGAACACCGCTAAGCGGGTGCAGACCGCTCATCTATTTTTATTTTTAAAGGTGAAGGGACCATTTCAATACTTCAATCAACAAGATATGTGTTTGTCAGATACACAATGCCCCCTATTGCGCCACTTTGAACCCATAAATTTGACCTTTGATCTTGAAGGATGACCTTGGCCTTGACCTTTCACCACTCAAAATGTGCAGCTCCATGAGATACATATGCATGCCAAATAAAAATTTGCTATCTTCAATATTGCAAACGATATGACCAACGTTAAAGTTTTGACGCCGCTTTGAAGCCATATATTTGACCTTTGATTTTGAAGGATGACCTTGACCTTTCACCACTCAAAATGTGAAGCTCCGTGAGATACACATGCATGCCAAATATCAAGTTGCTATATTCAATATTGCAAAAGTTATTCAATATTGCAAAACTTTAACCAAGGTTAAAGTTTTCCACAGAATGACAAACAAACAGACAAACAGGCCAGAAACAATATACCCCCGATCATAAAAGGGGTTAGTGGTGGGGTTGAGAGGGGTGTATAGTGTGGGATTGTGGTCATTTATTACATTATCTTTCAACAATTAAAAACTATATAAAACAAGGTGAAGCCAGTAGGGGCCTAAAAAAAATTTTTGAGGGGGAGGGGGGGATTCTTGGATGGATGGTTGGACAGTCTGCAAAGCATATGTCATTCAAATCGATGTCTTAAGACTTGAACGGTAAATTGAATGAATTCAATGATATTTGTGTTTATAATTTTTTCATCTGTAAAATATAACACATGGTGAAATATTTATCTAAAAAAAACATACTGGTAAGCTTTATTAACAACTGTGTTTGAAATAGTCTGTTTATTTATTTATACGTGAATATTTTGACATGAAATATGGGCTATGTGATAAGTTAGCGATCGCTTCAATCGATTAGAGCCATCAATCCTTTGCATTGATCGTTCCAGGGCGGTGACCTCATATTAATCCCTTACTCTCATAGTATCGGCCCTCCTCATAGTTTCGTGCCTTTAACGAAAAACCTTCAAGAAGTGCTTGAAAGTTATTTTTTTTTAATTCTTAGAAAATGTAATTTATTTGTTATCCATGACTATAACTACGATCATTCTCATGCTTTCCGTAGTTCGTTGGAAAGTAGGTCATGTATGTTCCAGGGTGATGCTATGATTTGTAGTTACGTTGCACACAAATATTTCAGTTTGTTAATGGATTTTAAGTAACTTTATCAAATGTTGTATATGCCGCTTATTTTTTTATAAAATGTAAAAGTATTTTAAGAACAACATGAGCAACAGTTTCGTTTTTCTCTCAAGCTTTTTTAGGACAAGCACATGCGCATAGTAACAAATCTTAGCAACCAATCAGAAGGGCCGATACATGGAGACAATTTGTACATGAAACAGATAACTACAATGAGCTATGTTTATCCAGTATTTTGTCAAAACAATGCCGATTAAAACGCAGTTTTCGGTGTTATGTCCAAGAATACACATTTAACTATACATTGACATATATAAACATGCGTGATTTTGTATTTTTTCACTTCCAAAACGCGTATGTAGTCATTAAGAGGGCCGATACTACGAAAAGACATGCTAATCACGGCTATAAGGCATTCGCCTTAAATAAAGGACTAGCGGAATAGCATGCTAATAAACTGATGATTTCATAGATAAACATTTCGCATTAACACTCGGCAATATTTTATGTTTTCATTCCTTTACAAATACAATCTCTTGCTCAAGCTTCTTGGCAGAAATGTTCCCATTGCATAATTATTTAAAGAAATGTGTAAAAAATAATGTAAGCTAAGTCGAAAAACAACAAAGTTAAATGACACAGTTTTAACAATCACATGGTATTTGAACATAAAATGATTACGCATATATTTAACATTTTGTAGGATCTTAATAAAGTTAATTTATTTATATCATATACACTTCTACTTTGAATATCGACAAACTCGAAGACATCCAGGTTCAAAGGTCAAACCAACGTCTTGTCATTTGACTTTATGTACTTACCAGTCGTTTTGTACTAAAATAATTGTATCAACGTAAGGTTTGGGCAAACAAAAACGTATTAAAGTTATATATATATATATATATATATATATATATATATATATATATATATATATATATATATATATATATATATATATATATATATATATATATATATATAAACATGTATTTTTTTGTATTATAACAATTTTTAATATTACTCGTGTTTATTTGTTATTAAAACTGACGTAGAAACCCAGGCCTTCAAAATATGACATCTATATGTCCCAACCATATCATACAAATCACAAATCATACAAATAGTGAAGGTGTGGTTGATAGTCCTGAGATTCAATCAAACAGTTTAATGATTAGCTCCATTATTATTTACATCTGTGCCGTAGATAATGCGATCATATACAAAACCATATTTTTACTAGTGAGAAAAATCTTAAACCACTTTGTATTATATTTATTTATAAATAAATTATTAGGCAATTTTTTAAAAAGCAAGAGTATATGATCATTATGGTGTACCAGTAAAATGTATTAAGATGTAGTTATGTTAAAATGTTGTGTACGCACCATTCATATACGAAGAATTTTCACGCTGAGTGCGTTAAATAACATAACTAGATCAATATTGTTGTTGAATGACAAATATACGCCAACAGAAACGTCAGTGTCACCAGCAGGCGAGAAGTGTAGCCCAGGGCTCTTTATGTATAGCAAGGGACCATGTGGCAACGAGCGTGACACTGCACCCAGGCACTAGACACTAACCACATATCCGATACAAAAACAATACCTGATCGAAACTTTATGAGCACCATTTTGTCACCACAAAATACTTCGGGAAACACGTTTAGTAAAAATGTTGGTATAATTTTGCAATTTTAAGTAAGTCTTTATACATATTAGATCGCGACCAGAACGTACATTATTATCCTTAAATTTAAGTTAACAGAGCCGCGCGCTTTTTAAAAAAGATTCCCTTTATTTTGCAGCTGTGTTACCTAGCAAGCTAGAAGTAATTAACCTGTTATTAAGATAGTATCATAGGGCAATACTATTGTTACACAAAGATGAAAGGAAATCGTTAACATTTGTGTGTGAACTCACATTGCCTTTTTTATGCAGAATCACTACATGTTGGGCATGCAAATATGTTCTTGTTGTTTTGTTACAGCGCGTTTTCATGTAAGTGCCACTTTTATACTAACACGTTTCCACATTATCAACCCAGAAATTGACCAAGCTAATCATCGAAAAATAACCGTCGTTTTCATTTGTATTCTTGTTTTGATATTTATTTGAAAAATAGCAAAAATTTAACTATTAATCATTTATTATTTTAACAGTGAAACATAAAACATGTATTACTTAGAAGACATGGCGCGTTCATAAAACTTAAAACGTCTAACTTTCTAACCCGTGCACTGCACAATTGAAATTTTATAGCGTCGTTTTACAAGCGTAATAAAAATGCTATTTGTTGATGTGAATACATATTTAAATGAGTTAAACATACATTTATTGACAGCATTGATTTATGCATTAAACTAGTGTAGAAAGTAAGCATTAACCCATACATAACATTTCTAGTGCGAGTCAGTGTTCCCGCTGCATATCATTAACATAATAAATATTTAAATAATTAAATATTCAAAATATGTTTAAATCTTACTATTTTGCTATTTTCCTTCACTACTTTTTTTTTTTGTATATGTAGCGTTTATGTAAACAACGGTTATGCATATTGGATTGACGACCGCGCCTACAACCAGTAAAAGATCTAGTTAAGCCACCATAATTAAGAAATGTTCTGTTTTATAAAACAATAGTATAACTAGGGCGGGGAGACTTAGTATTAGTTAAAAATAGTTATGACAGACATATGCATTAAAAAACAGTTATGCGCATTTACACTATTCATAACAGTTAAGTTGTGAATTATCGTTGAAGATTGCGCCTTAGTTCACAATCACCTGAAACTGTGAAGAGAAAAGTAAGAGTATGTTGGCATTAATATCATTGAAATGTTCCGGTAAAAAACTTAATACCAGCAATTGACATAAACATCTTAAACATGCATCATGTTTTCCAACATAGAAGCCTAATACTCATTGTTGAGAACTTTGACGTAAATGAACCATTGATATGAACTAACATATGTTAAACCATAAATTCATAAAAGTTTACTAATATAACTCTTATTAAAACATGGATAAATCCTAAAGTGAAGACTGATAGGCAAGAAACATAAATATTATATATATAAATATATATACACACACGGTTTGTTCACAGTTAATGAGAATTGTAAGTTTTCAATGTATGCCTTAAATGTATAAATTCAAGTATAGGAAATGAAGAACATTTGAAGGCGAATTTAGGCCAAAAGCCTTAAAGCCCTAATAGCTCTGTTAGCTAATATTTTAATATATATATATATACCAAATGCAATCGTAAACACACTCTTAAATACTGTTTAGGTTCCAAACATAGGGTTCGATCCTCATAATGAAGACAGGTCGTATTTACGTGACCCGTTGGCTTGTCTCGAGGTGTGCTTTATCTGACACATTGGCTTGATGATTAAAAGCGAGATAATAAATAATACCCGAAGTATAATCGTATACACATAATGCATAATGTTGTAAAAAATGTTCGAGGTCAGAGAAAGTAACATTTAATTAGCATTGATATACCTTCCCAAACCAATCAATGTATCAATTGCAAATCATAAAGATATGTAGCTTCAGGAAAATCATATGTTTTATGTTGTTTTCAATTCTATATATTTTGTCGGAAGCCATGCTTTAACTCGAAGCTCCTTCGACCGACATGTTACAAAGTGTTTGTTAAACCTTACCCATGAACACACGTTAGAAACGAGCATTACAAAACAATGGATTAGAACTATCATGAACATCAAAGGTGTTTGTTTCATTAGGTGGAATATAACATAACACATGTTGTGTATAATACTGCATTGCATGCTAGATGGAAGTGAAAACACAGTAAATAAACCCTCGATAACCTACATAAATATTCCAAATAATCTGGTTTTAAAGTATGCTGTTAAAAACATAGATTTTTTGTATTGTTAAATCCTTTTAACATGTTTAGTTGGTAAATACTCTGAAAGGTATAACCATATATGTCTTGAAATATTACTGTAGACGTAAAAAGGTAACCCATAAAACTCATGATTTGCGAAGTACATGTAGCTATGAACTAGCCTCTGCAGTTATACAAAATGACTGATTTATCAAACACTTATAACAAAACATCGTGGTAATTGGTTAAATGTCTTTGGGATACTAATTTGCCTTCATAACTACCATACCTCTTGTATTATAGTTTTATAACATTTGCATGCATTATTGTAACAGGACTGCCTGTACGGTGTCTACTAATTATTCCAACCATGTTTGTATGTAAATTTACGATGCATATTGGCGAATAAAGTATATCTACACAAAAATATATACATCTATAAACGTGCTAAAACATACGTGGAAGTCATCCTATAAAAACATATTTTATATTTTTTAAACAATTATAAATACCATTTTGTAAATGCATACAGTTTTTGCCATGTTAGTATAAAACAATCAACTTTATTAAATAGTATTGATATTACTTTACAATGAAATGGTAAATTTTCGCCCGCAAAAACACCTTTAACAATATCCGCCATTATCTATTCGATACCCTTAAGTAAGAAATACAGCGAAGTGCAGTTTAAACAAACTACAATTAATTCCTTATCGTCGTAAAATTGGTAATAGTGCATTTACAGTAACCATAATTTTGGGAACAATTTAAGGAGTACTTGCTGTTTAAGATGGTTGCCTATGCGTATGTGCGTGCTCCCGCGCATGCTTGTATGTTCGTGTGTGTATGCATGTGTGCATAACTTTATTTCATGAATAAAAAAATCCCGTACATTGTGGCAACCTAGTGCACGCTAGATTGACGCTATGGTTACCAAGCAAAACAAGAAAATAATTATTAACTGTTTAGTATGTATTAAACACGAAAATCGAAAATTTAGACAGCCATAATGGCATATTTTCAGTGGATGTGTCTACAAAAAAAGCAGTGCGTGTATGTGTCCGCGCGTGCGTGTGTGTGCTTTTAATTGTGTATGACTGTGTTAATTGTAACATGCATACGCCCAATAGCTTATTGTCGTCTACTGAAATCTTATGCACTACATAGTATACTATTAAATTTGACACGACTACTGTAGATCTACATTAAACAAAATCTACAACAGCAACAAATAATGTGTTCTTACAATCACAAACATTAAAGTAAAAACACGTACAAGGCGTAACAACAACAATGTGTGCATATCTACAGTGCTAATGTATTCATACAACCTGAGCGGTGCATTCGTTCAAGATATAATTGAGGTAATTGTTAGTACCTATTAAATAAATTTGTTCATATAACATTTCTTAAAATTTTAAGAATTATACATTTAATTTTGTTTCCGTTATTTATATGTTATAAAGGTTTGTACTGACACTTGTACCATACGCAAAATAAAATAATATGAAAAAAATCAACACAAATACATTGTTTTTCTAAATATTAACAAAGTTAAGAAAAGAATATACATACAGAAATTGTTTGCACAACTTAAATATTACTATTAAACAAACACAAAACAAAGCATAACAGCGTCATCCGCCATTCTCTTGGGATTTAAAAAGCATTTCAGTAAATTGTAGGAATTTCGATATCAAGTATTGTATCAACTAATCTGTTTATGACTCAAGTAGTGTACAATTATAAAATAGTGATGTTTGCATTTAGTTAAAGTAGTTTCGATTGAGCTGCATGTTTCGCTCGTCGCTATTTTGTGCAAACAATGTTGTTAAAATATCGAAAACACGCTTGTTGTTAACATTTAACTTTAAACATGGTTAAATAATTCAAGAAGGCACGTGTTATGTTCTATGTTATTCATTCATTGGCTTTTTACTTCATTAAATCCTTTAGTTAGCATTTTCTTATAGACAATTTCTTCTTTGCTTGACCTAAAGTAATTTTCCACCAGTCACTATTTAATATTTTTTTCAAATAGTAATTTCGGTATTCACTAAAGTTGAACAGGCATTTTATGAACATTACATTTATTTGGTAGGTTGGTTTCTTTTGAAAATCAACTTTGAAATCAATTTATTCAATTTCCAACCACTGACATAACATGTAAACATTGTTATCGCAGTTTGTACACTTTAAAAATATGTACTTCGATTGACTCTATTTTCCGTTTTCTTCAAGTGATTCAAAGCTTAGTCGATGTATTAACAATGTCAAAAATGTTCTTCTATTTTAATAAAATCAGCGATAATTTAATTCATGTGAACACAATAAAGAATATTGTTATCCCACAAAGGTAAATAGTTCCACACAAAGATTTACAGCTTCGGATTAGCTTGTAACCATTTATATGAGTTAGACGGTCCACGTTTATGAATATTTTTCTAATACGATCCAATATATTTAATTAAACATTACAATATAAAGTTGCTTTGTTCTTCGATTAGAAAGTTTGATAAAACATTTCAAGTAAATAACAATACAGACAAAATAGTTTTATGTTAATACAGACGATCAACGGCCCGAAATAAATATTAATCTACAGAAATACAAAATATTCGCAAAAACGTCCGCATAAAAGATTATGTCTATAAATAGTGAACAATGAAGTTGTTATGTTGACAAAATATTCTACTCTTTTATGTTTAAAAACACTATAATATTTAAGAACATCAAAATGTTCAACTCTTTGAAGTTTAACAACATCGCTGTTATTTTCCTTGGACGACTCCGAGTGCCATGACTGGTCCGCCTTTGTGCAACAGAACCGCTGGCCATATACATTGATCAACGATGTCTCCCATCTTCGTGTAGGATGTAAAAGTCTCTTTGGTAAAGCGACTTCCTGGTTCGGCCCATAGCAATTCGACGGGCGGCTGCTGGACTTTCATCACCCAAACAAGTTTTGCTGCCTCCAAAGCATACGTGTCGAGCTGCGAAGGCTTTCCCTTAATTTTATAATTACTTGCGACTTCTTTCATAGGGCCGTCAAGAATAATCTAAGAGAGAATGATCAAAAAGGCATATGCCAAACGTAAAAAATTATTTAGTCGAGCAAATTCATAAATCAACCATGGAAAAGTATAAAACAAAAAAATAAACAATGCACTTAAATATAACTACAGCCACGTGTGTGGTTAATTACGGATTTATAACAAGGATTGTCAGTGTTACAAACAATGCAGAAATCCAATACCCGTCAAAGACTTATGTTAATTAAAGAGTGTGCATACTGCCACCAAAGCACATTAATGAGCTCGGCTGTTTTTGGAGAAAACCCGAGGTATTGTCATAGCAAGCTCGTCTTGTCGTGTCGTGTCGTGTCGTCCGCCGTAGCCGTCGTGCTTAAACATAACATTGGCTCTAAAATAAAATTGCTTCCACCTACAACTTTGAAACTTCATATGTAGATGCACCTTGATGAGTTAAACATGCCACACCCATTTTTGTGTCACTGGGTCAAATGTTAAGGTCACTGTGACCTCTAAAAAAAAGGCTGACAAGCTTTAAAATTATTCAAAACTGCACCCGCAGCCGAGCGTTGGCACCCGTTATGCGGTGCTCTTGTTTTTTTATAATCATATTGATCGTCGATTAACTACATATCTTCGTTGTTTTAAGATTTGTTTTTATTTATTTTCATTTTCAAAACATGTCTAGTGATGAAACATATTTCGCATAAACCTCACATTTATGTCATGGTGAATAACAAATTTCAAGATTATATATATCATGTACTTATTCTGTTATTGCAGTAGTTAATCTAATACATATTAACTCGGTAGATTTCAACAGATTGGCATACACACACATATATATATATATATATATATATATATATATATATATATATATATATATATATATATATATATATATATATATATATATATATATATATATATATATATATATATATATATATATATATATTTATATATATATATATATATATATATATTTATTTATTTATTTATTTATATATAAACTGTGTATTTCAAGTTTCATTTGTATGAACGTTTTAAGTTATTTTATGTTACGCAGAGGTAAAAAGACTTGCATACAAAAGTAAGTGGGGATTTACATACAGATCTTTAACCTTATTTTTGTACCAAGTTTCATTATCATCTCAAACGTAATTTTGGCGTGTTGATAATATACATTTGTGTCCGTTTTTAGCAAAAAGAGACCCTACCTTTGACCTCTGGTAAAAAACAAAAGGTCTTGCATAGCTCTCATATTGCTCTTTATCATTACCCTAAGCTCCTTACAAGTTATTCAACATTGGTTATTAATCGCTGGATTCCGTTGTAAATAATGTACGTTTTCATTTCAGTTTTTGGTGTCTGATAGAGTGACAGACGTATGAATTGGGGAATATATTTAAATACAGATTAATGGAAAACCTATAGCACGATGTGTATCAAAGATTCACAGGATACAGTTTTGCGGTCGAATGGATTAACGGGCATGAAGACGGTTGGACGGAATACAGACAAAAGAGAAGGACGAACGGAAGAAATCGAAAGTTTCCGGGAAAAAAAACAGATAGGCCACTTACGAAGAATCCTTTTTACTTAGATCGAATTGGATGGCAAAGTAAAACTGGTTTTAAAAAGGCATATTACACGACAGTATGTTCATGCAAATTGTGCACTGTATGCAATGAATACAATAAATTTCTGCGTACAAATTTCAAATTAACTAAACGGGTAGTGCGTTCTGAACAATATTTGTATTCCACAATTTCCATTCTTATATGATGATACCAAATCCTATTACCTTAGCTGTATGCTGACTTGACTGCAAAGCGAGAGCCTTCATCATGCATTTGATATACCTTTCGGCGGCTTGTTTTGTCTCTTCCATGCCAGTAAACTTACTGGCTTGACTGGAGTTTTGCTAATATGAAACAAACACAGATTGTTTGAGTGATCTTGAATTAATATTTAAAATTTAGATATGTATTGTATACATGAACATGTATTTGTTTATGCTTTGTTAGTTACATTTCATGTTACATTTATGTTATCGTGGTTGAATCTAAGTACTCACTGAACGGTCTATTGCGCTTCTATTTTGGTTGTTTATTTCATAAGCGACGCAAACAAGGATGCGCTCAGTCATGTCGGTCTTTTCTTTTTCACAGAATATATCTGCTTGCTTAGGGTGCAATTTAAATATAAAGAAACAAATTATGTGTGTGTAATGGACTTATCTTAATTTAACTCATCTATGTATCATGTGTTATCGTAAAAAGAATGATATCACGAAATTAAAAAAATGCTGCCTTAATAAAGTTACATAGTAAACTGAACACAATTTTTAAATTTATTGTTTCAAGTTTCAGCTTGCCATGGTCAATTTATGTGTGTTCAATAAGGATTTTGAAATAGTTAAATTACCTTAATAGTATCAGAAATAATGTTGATTATTTCACGTTCCTCTTTCTCGTTCTTGTCCAATATTTCAAATACATCGGTCCACTGATTCTCATAAAGTTGGGTGAACCATTCTGCCTGCGAATCATCACATGAAAATTTTTAACAGGAATTCTGATTTCATATACTTTGAACATTAAATTGAACAATACGTATGTCATATATGCCCATAGCCTGTAGCAACGATTTCTTAAAACTAGATTTCTTTGGACAGTATTACGCACACATGAATTAACTGCCATTAATGGAAATAAGAGATACAGACATCGACTTGAGTTTTGCTAATATGAAATAAACACAGACAGATACTTTGCATGTTATACCAATGAAAATCAATTGAAAGCTATTGAAAGGATGCTTCGAGACGAAATGTTTTACCGGTTTGGTTGGTCGGCATTGATCACTTAGGTCAGCAATTTGTGTATTGTCCTTTGTTAACTGATTAGCCGTGAACGCTGATAGTCTGTGTTTAAACAATGGCAATACATGTTGATATAAATCGTTACATTCAAGATATTATTCAATCAAGTATCAATGAATTTAAAAATAAAAATAGCATATATAATAATGTTTTTATTAAGCTTTTTCAATAAATGAATGAATAGTTCAAACGGATTGTAAAGTTGACGAATTAAATGTGTTTATATAGTTTTCGTTTAAATTGTACCTATTTGTCAGTTTATCTATCCGCTGATAACGCTATTTTCTTCCTTTTCCCTTCCGAGTTTTTCTTCCAAGCGCTTGGTTGCGTTTGCAAGTCTACAGCAAAACAAACTTACGTGAACAATTTTATTTATTTGTTTTAATAAAAATAAATTGTAATAATTGTTTTTAATGTAAATGAGCATATAAATATTCAAAGTGCGCTCAAATAATGGATTATATATTTTGCATGATAATTTGCTAACTTTTATTGTCACTCCTCTTGTTCTTTCTTCGTTTTCCACTGCAAAATGCTCACTGACAAGCTAAACCAATTTATGTATAAATTTCCGTATCTTGTTCCAAATAAAAATGCACGGGAATGCGAATTTATTATAGGTAATAACTATGCAATACTTTTTAATTAACTTATTAGTTTTTATGACCATAAAGCGTTTTAAGTACACATTTGTAGAATCGCTCTTCTGACAAACTATAGAGTTATGTGCAGCAGGAACTTTCGAATGTTAACACAATCAATGGACATAATTAGTTCAGATTCGATTTAAGCATGAATTTTAGTATTTATATAGGACAGATGCTTTTACATCCTTTATTCGCTTCTTCTTAATTATTATTAACATTTAAGCCCAAACCTGTTTAATGTCTCATCAAGTTCATCATGATCTGCTTTAATCTGCTGTTCCTTTACTACATCGAGATCTTGTTTGGAAGCTGGCCTGAATTAGGAATAATAATAAGTGGGGTATAATTAAATACATGTTAAACTAATTGTTTATTAATTCTACATCAAGTGTATTTTTATTCATCAACCGAACAGCGTCTACACGGTATTTGTGGTAAAAACATGTTTAATATAGCCTGAACAGGATAACGTTTATTAACAACATATTGACTTGTTCATACATATTTTTCGTTTCGTGTTAACGTCCATTTATGGCATGTACGAATCACTTTCGATGTTTGAAAATAATTTATGACATACACTAGAATTTTATACTCAAATACAAGTTAAAGCTTAAATAATATCATTTACAAGCCAGTTATGAATTTAAACGAGCCACAATAAAGCAATTATTTGAATCGACATTCGTGTTCTTTTACCATATCAAAAATACTGATTAAATTACTTAGACCGCTGAAGTTGCGTTACCAAGTCTTTAACTTCTCGTTTCAATTCCTCGTATTCCTGGCTCAAACTGGTAATTTTCAAACGACCCGATCTGCAATGAGTATCAATTAAGAGGAATCAATAGATAATGACCACAAAATATTGTATAAAATTTTCGTCCTTAAAAATTTCATAATAATTATGAATACCATTTAAAAAATGCGAATGAAGACGAGTATTGAATATATTGAAATAAATTGGGAGACGTCTATAGAGTCTATAGTATTCTATTTGTATAACTATTAACTGATGTTTGAAGAACAGTTATGACGTAATGAAGTGTTAATGAAGACCATAGAGAATATATCTGAAAGATATTTTAACACGGATAAGATAATACCTACCCAGTTGTATTTTCTGTATCTCCTTGTTGTTTTTTTTCCGTAAAATCTTTCTTATACGTTTAATAAAAGTCCTTTACAAAACGTGCTATGCACGATGTTTACAGATACATAAATAGTAGATTCCAACCTTTGTAAGTAGTAAAACATTATATTGTTAGTGTAGTGTTGTATGCTTTGTCCTGTTTTATATGGCAAATAATCACACGTTTTTAGTGAAAGATGACAGCAATAATTTCTCTCTATATGATTTCTCTAAAGTTGTATTTTTTCTTTATTTAATTTAGTTGCCAGTCTGCACAAGTTACAGCTGCACTATCCAAATAAAAGATTGCAAGCGATGCCGCAATTAAGTGATTGAAACGCATGCATAAAATTATAAGATCATACTAAAAAAATGTTGTTTTACGTACATATACGTATACGTGTATGTAAAATCAATACGTTATACGATATGCTGTTATAAACTTATGTGATAGTGTTAAAATTTCAAATTAAAATAGTATTACAAACAATTAAAAGCAATATTTTATTGCCGATCTTATGCGCTGTGCAAACTTTAACAGCCTTCCAAAACAATTAGCGTGAAAAACATGCAAAGAAGGCTTTAACAGTGCCGGACGTTATTTAGGATTCCTGATCGGTCCATCGAAAACACCTATCTATTAAAAACGTGGTTAACTTTCAAATTAATAACACCCAATACCCACTAGGTACATCAATACAACATTGTTTTAAACAGTCCCCATACGATTGGCCTGTGATGAAGATGGCTTGTGCATATGACCCCTACATTACTATTCTTACGATGACCATATTTCATTAGCATGTCTCTATAATAAAATTGATTATGATAAATACTATCTTAATAGCAGCTACCTGTTATTTGACATCTGAAGGTGGGTCACGCATTAGTATCTCATTGATATGTTTACCTAGTTTCATGATACAATTCTATGTACTTTTATGTACTTTTCGAGTTATTTATTTAAAAACGATTTCGGGGGTTAAGTTGGGCGGACAGGTGAACAGTTTAGGGGATTTCCCTCTAAAGAAATTATTGTATACAAAGAGTCGTTATGATATATTATGTAATTGTACAGAAATGACAATATTAAGTTATTTTCCACTTTAAGTCACAGTCGTGATCTTTTTTTACCTAGAGCGAACAGTCTCCCATTATTCCCACGTGACACTTAAAAAGTGTAACCAATTTCGTCTTCGAATCTACAATACTGTCTGAGAAATCGCTTGATCCTGCTTTATCATAGATACTTTTCTAGTTTTTCGGACGGATAGACATACCTATGACGAAAAGAGATGGTAATAATCCTTAAATTGCTTAATTCCTTTAAAAATTATAGGTATGGCGTGTTTCATATAAGTGTGACCAGTTTTTTGGGGTAAACCGACGGACCCTTTTTGCGGACGGACGGACAAACGGATAGAGGGAAAGACAGACATAATTGACGGAAAGTGAAAAATAGAGTCATACGGTGAAACCTATAAGGTACTGCTAATAGCCAAAATCAAAATTAGCAAAAACAAGTGTACAAGATAAAAACAACCGACCGCTATGGATGACGATAAAATAGCAGTTATGATCAAAACAAAAGCTCGTCAAACATTTATAACAATTAGCATACCGTTGCTTTTCAAAAACGACTGTAAATAAGTTAGCTTTTATATTAAAATAAGATTGCGCTCTTAAATAATGCTCCTCATAAACATACTGAAAGAACAAAAACACACTGTTTATAAATGTGTAACTGTTATCCTCATGAACCTAGTTGTTCATATGGTTTTCTGTACCAAACCGTACTTTTGACATGTTGCAACAACTCGTAAAGACGATAATCGATAGACTATGCGAATGAAATTAAAACGTGTAAATGTCTATGTTATATATATTTACATATTTGCACAAACACACATAGCATCAATCACAACAAATAATTACGCACGTTGAAGTGTCTGAACCCATCTTCACATCGACCTTTTCACGTGTCGACTTATATTCAGTTTGTCCCATGACTGATTGGTTCTTCTTCTCATTCTCATCGAATGTCAATATAACAGAAAGTACTATGGTTCACACAACAGAATTGACTAACAGACATTAATCGAACAATATATATATATATATATATATATATATATATATATATATATATATATATATATATATATATATATATATATATATATATATATATATATATATATATCAAATTTGCGCAGTATTAATATGAACAATTCATGCATATGATAAACAAGAAGTGTATGTAGTTAATAGTATAACAGTAGGTCTTTCCGTCTGTCGATATATCCTACTGTCCCGAAACGTGTTTAAACAGTTCATTCCCCGTCGTTTGAAGGAAGTCAATGCACTCTGCTCTTGTTCACCATTACTATAAGTTGTATCCCCCGCACTCAACATACGGCTGGCTTCTGTGCTAAGACAACACGTTGATGTCAAGGGTCTAATAGCAGCACTTTATTACTAAACAGAGGTGGTGCATTTCATAACTTGACCGTGAATTAAACATACATTTGAACAACTTGACACAAATGGTATCATATATCAGACAGTTTGTCGCGTATTTTATCGTACAAATCAATAAGTTAACTAATTCAATTCAATTTAATTGATCGATACGTGAAAATAAGTTTCCATCATTTACGAAAGCAGCAAAAGTTATTCCACTTTATCAAAAAGGTTGCAATATTCATTCCGTCATATAACTCAGAAGCAACGTCAGCATGTTACTCAAATAATTTTCGTTAAATACACATATAACTATTCTACAGTCTATCCACTTATTGATATGTATAATTAAATATTTCAATCATAATACGTTATCAAAAATCAACATGCAGAGGAATTCAAATATAAATAAAAATGGATATCCTGTTATTTAAAATATAGATCTTAACAAGTATGTTTAGGGTCACAATTCCGCAAGGCTTAGATTAGGGTGATTTCTATAATCTTTGTTAATGATATGTTTGCTTCCCTCCATAGAATTTGACGTCTTTTTGCTCACAGCACACCTTCTGTTTCATTAAATGACGACGCCCTCGCTGAAAGCATTATAAGTAATGCGATGTAAAAATCAAGTGAAAAAATACCTGGTTGATTTTAAACGTTCAAAGGCGGAAGTAGTAGATTGTTACCTTTTCAAAAAACAACACAGACCAACACTTTATTGACAAAAAAATTGTATAAGAGGTTTTTGTCTGTTAAGACCCTCATTTTCTTGATACTCAATCACGCGGGACGTCAACCGTTCAGGTGATAACTTTGGTGATAATGTTTGAAATTGAAAACTGCTAGGCTTGTTTTCAGGTCAAATACTTCAAACACTTAATTTACTTGATACATGACACATTGGAATATGCACAAATCCAATTTTGTGCTTGGCTTAAACAATCTCGGACAAATTTAAATCGAGTACATTCATCGCATATCTCAAAAAACAGATTTGCATTTCATTCACAACTAGCCATTACTTGAAAGTGACCAACATGATATAAGGTTATACCAAAAGAAACCTTATATGCTTGAGGAATTGATACATTAATGTTGACAATGACACTGCTCATGCAGAAGCCGTACTCGCAGTAAGTAGCTATAATTAGGGTCGTGTTAATTATTTTGTAGTTGCTTCTTTAGTTGTTGAATGTTCTGTACATTCGTATATTGAATAACACGTTTGTCTGTTTCCGAGAATCTATGTGATTTTGTGATTAATGAAGTTCTTGCTCGTTTTAAAGTGTTGAGTATTTTCACTTTTATTAAGCAGTCTTTTATTACACTTTTTCATAACTAAGACCTGTGATCACTAACACAATATGATTGAAGTTGAATGATAAATTATTCGAAATTTATTGAATAATGATTTAAATTCAAACTTATGATAGTGTGAAACTGAGGAAGCTACGTGCCCATCCGGCCAAAACCGTTTGAGATACTTATACACCATTTAACTGTTAAGACACCGATCAACTGATTTAAATTCCGTTTTACCCTGAAATCTCGTGATTATCCGTAACGCGCGTTAAAAATCTATGTACTTATACTCATCCAGCTCATCGCTTTAATGAAAATAAATTAATATCGGTATTCAGGATTGATATTCAAAAGTCGACAATATTTCTGGGAGTTCAGCGATATTGAAAACGATCGAACCTTTGTTCTTATTGAGTACAAAATAGAAACTTAAATGTTTCGTTGAGTAGAATTAAACATCAATCTTTTTCTCTATCTCTTTTTTTCTCTTTAGTCTTATAAAATCATTATTACTCAATCTTTATAGTCAACTTATTTCATGATTATCTGGTATATAATAATTCAAAATTATGCTTATGTTTCGATACATGAACAGTATTGAAATGCTTGTACAGCATTATCTGCATATTTTACTACCGGAAATAAAAATAAAAGTGTATGTCATAATGTATGGTCAAATGCAAAATTAACAACTTTATTGTTAAATAGGTATGTTCCGCTCTATAGCTTGACCATGCACCGAAATATTTTTGAAAGCTTTCAAAGTTGAAATTAAATGTAAAACTATGGACATTATTGTCCAAAAGGACCTATCCATTATATAACTTGAATTTCTTAAATGATTTTAAATAACGTCGCACAAATGTTCAAATATACATTAAATGGTGAGTACAACGCCAACTCCTGAGAACTGTAATGTTTAAAACAAGTGTGTTCCTTTCATCTCTATCATTTGGTGGTGCATATAGGGACTTTTGACGTTCGTTGTGTTACGTATTTGTATCTTTCGCTCACAAAAACACACATCGCCGCATTAACGTTGGTACTCGAAGATTAAACGTGAACATGCCGTATTTATTGTCAAGGCTTTATGTCGTCGTAAAAGCGGTATGTGGAAGTATTAGTCACTTTCAGTGAATTGGTACTAGGATGTCCATTTCTGTCTATTTATCCCCACGCTTTTCGGAGAAAAAGTGGGGATATTGTGGTTATGTCCGTCCGTCCGTCCGTCCTGGCCACCTGCTCCTCCTACACTATTAGCACAAGAACCTTTAAACTTACACACATGGTAGCTATGAGCATATGTGCGACGGGGAACTATTTGGAATTTTGATCTGACCCCTGGGTTAAAAGTTATGGGGGTTGGGGTGGGGCCGGGTCAGAGATTTTTACTCATTTTTGAAGGTTATTTTTCTATATTTTCTTCATTTCTACACCGATTGTTTTCAAATTGATACTGAACCCCTCTTATGACCATATGGTCAATCTCAACTATGCTTGGCCCAATTACCAACCCTGGGGCGCCCCGCCCACAGAGGCCACGCCCACCCAAATTTGCCTTTTACTATAATTTCTTCATTTCTACACCGATTGACTTCAAATTGATACTGAACCTCTCTTATGACAATACGGTCAATCTCAGCTATGCATGGCCCCATTACCAACCCTGGGGCGCCCCGACCACATAGGCCACGTCCATCAAAAATTGCCTTTTACTATATTTTTTTCATTCCTACACCGATTCACTTCAAATTGATACTGAACCTCTCTTATGACAATACGGTTAATCTCAACTACGCATGGCCCCATTACCAACCCTCGGGCGCCCCGCCCACATAGGCCACGCCCACCCAAATTTGCCTTTTACTATAATTTCTTCATTTCTACACCGATTCACTTCAAGTTGATACTGAACCTTTTTTATTACAATACAGTCAATCTCAACTATGCAAGGCTCCATGACCAACCCTGGGGCGCCCCGCCCACATAGGCCACGCCCACCCAAAATTCCCTTTTACTATAATTTCTTCATTTCTACACCGATTTACTTCAAATTGATACTGAACCTCTCTTATGACAATACGGTCAATCTCAACTATGTATGGCCCCATTACCAACCCTGGGGCGCCCCACCCAAATAGGCCACGCCCACCTTAAATTGCCTTTTACTATAATTTCTTCATTTCTACACCGATTCACTTCTAATTGATACTGAACTTCTCGTATGACAATACGGTCAATCTCAACTTTGCATGGCCCCATTACCAACCCTGGGGCGCCCCTGGGTCAAACATGCGGCGTGGGGATACGCGTCGGCCTCTGCCGCGCCATTTCTAGTTAACAATTGTTTTAATATTAAATGAACGTCTACTAACTACTTATAGACATGTTTAATATACATTTACTGATAGGAAGTTGAATACATTTTTTATTTCTTCTAAATGTTGTTGTGCCTTTTCGCAAAGCGTTTTGTAGTACAGCGTACTCTGATTTTTGTCAGATATAATGTTTTTTAATGGCCTCGCGATGAAATCAATGTGTTGCTGTACTGCCATGATATAACTGAAATAATAAACCATTGGTTACCCTGCAACACGTTCTTAATTATTATCATGAGTAATTATTATTGCTAAAAATTTGAAGATGTTATTGTTTGATTTAAAACCTTTAATTAATAAAATGTACAATAATTTATGAATATTTCCCAAAATAGTATTACCATTTCAGCTATTTCTATGTAAGAATGTAAGAAATAAGAAGAATACTGTGTGAATAATTCGTGCGTTTGTTATTGGAAAAGCAAACAATTTAAAACTACACGTGTCTAAATAGCCTAAATAGTTTACTGGTTTTAATCACGCTTTGTTATCGACTGGTTTCAATATATATCCATCAATGATCATACCTGGTGAGGTCAGTTAATTTAGGCTAAAAAACACTAACATTGTGAAAAAGTAGGCACAGTCAGCTGGAACTATTCGATAATGCGGTGTTCAATATTTTTTCTAAATTGAAATAATTGTAAGTCCTTGTTTAAATTAAGTTGAACTTGAGTGAAATACAACATCTCTTTAACAGAAATTACTACAGAATAACGCACAATCAGTTAGTGTCAACAGTTAAACAGATAAGGTTACGGATAATACCAACAATGTCGATATGTCGCAATCTAGTTGTTCATTATATTCCCTTCATGACACAGACGTTTCTTCCTTACTTTTGCATATACAGCATAACAACCTTTTTCGAAATCAATATTTGTTATCCAGCAAAGTTAGATAATTTACTTCCTCTTTCGATTTGAACTCTAGTTTTGGTAAACATTGTTAAAGGCTAACATTT
The DNA here is from genome assembly GCF_020536995.1 of Dreissena polymorpha. Lineage (NCBI taxonomy): Eukaryota > Metazoa > Mollusca > Bivalvia > Myida > Dreissenidae > Dreissena > Dreissena polymorpha. The sequence continues at coordinate 54,900,012 of NC_068358.1, read as the reverse complement.
GTGATCCCTGTTTTATCCAATTCCATGTAAAGGAAGATAATCTACATCCTCTTTCAATATGAACCTCATATTTTGTACATTGTGTAAATGCCGAAATTTCTTTATCGTTTTTTTTACGGTAATCGCTACCCTATATTTTGACCAAATAAAAGAAAATAAACGCAAAAGAAATACGTTTCTTTATGATTTCCAAGCCATTAATAATAGACTATCCATCAAATATGCACTGTTAAAGAAAAACAACACATTTTCGGAAACCAATGTAAATTATAAAGTGCATCTGTTCAAATAGTAATAAAAATACTTTCAAATTAAGCACTGGAAAGTTGATTTTTATGATCGTGTTGAAGCATTGATTCAAACATGTGTTCTGTGTAAAATAGGAAAAGTATGTTGTTGTTTTTAAATATTAGTTTGATCATGAAAAATGGAGTGTATTTTCGTTTTTATTTATACTTTCCCCCATCCACGACATTCAGACATTTCGTTTTAAACTTAAAATTGGCGAAGAGTGATGTGCATAAACATGCGTGTTTAAAGATCCGTAGCGAATCCCCAGGGATCTTGAAGCTTAAGACCAGTTTTAAAAGTGGCACGACAACTTTGATACATTGACCAGCAACGTAAACACGGAAATCTGTAATATGTTGTGTTAAGGAATTTTGTATCATGTATGTGTATGGGGATTAATCGTTGTTGATTTAGGACGCGTGTAAAGATGGTTGTAGGAATAGAATCATACATATCTGCGCTTGCAAAACGCTATTGTTATGCTACCAGAATAATCTGTAGCGACAAGTAGTATTACCACGTCGGTATGGTATGTTGTCGAATAACCCACAGTAAGGAGTATTGATGCGTAGGAATTAAATCACGAGTGCGAAGCACGAGTGATTTGATAACACGCATCTATACTCCTTACTCTGGGTTATTCGAAAACAAACCATCATATTAAATTATTATTTCGATTCTAACACGATTCTGATTGATTTGGTTCAAGCTTTTGGACGTGAACTATATTGTTTAATACGCCGCCCTTCTTAGTATCCTCCTGGGATAAGTTTAGAAATATTTTCCACAAAGTTTTAGACTCAGTTGCTCCAATAAAAAGTGTTAGACTCAAACAAAGGACAGAACCATGGCTTACTTCTGATATTCTTGCATTAATTAAAGAGCGTGATCGCCTTCTATATATGTTCAAAAAAGAAAAAAAAGAAAGATTTTTTATCTGTAAGTATAGGAACTTGGTTCAAAAAGAGGTAAAAAGAGCTAAATATGAATATATCACTAATCAAATTGAAGAGAATAAAAACGACTCAAAATCGCTCTGGAAACATTTAAAAGATCTAGGCTATAGCTCCAAATCTCAGTCTTCTGCAAAAGTTGTTTTAAACATAGATAATAAAATCTGTTTTGATGACAAAAAGATTGCAAATTATTTTAATGACTTCTTTACCAATGTAGCATCAATGCTTGTTAGCAAACTACCGGCATTCCCAAATGTATTTAAAACCTTATCTAGTATCTTTAAAGAATACTATAGTAACAAGGTTCCATCAGAGAAAAAATTCTATATTAAAACAGTCAGTGAAGAGTATGTTTATAAAGAACTATGTTCATTAAATCCTATGAAAAGTACTGGGTTAGACAACATTCCAGCACGGTTTATTAAGGATGGGGCAATTTTTCTAAAAATACCTATTACCTTTATTATAAATAAATCAATAGTTCCTAAAGAAGTTCCAACAGAGCTGAAAGCTGCTAGAGTAAAACCTCTTTTTAAGAAAAATATCCAGACTGATGTAGGTAACTATAGGCCTGTCAGTATTTTATGTATTGTTAGTAAGGTACTAGAAAGGTGTGTATATAACCAACTTGAATCATTTTTAGCGAAAAATAATATAATTTATCAGTTTTAATCAGGTTTTAGAACAAATTTTTCAACTTAATCATGTTTGGTAAATTTAACAGATTTCGTCAAATCACACACTGCTAAAGGGTTATACACAGGCATGATCATGCTCGATTAACAAAAAACATTCGACACAGTAGATCACACTATACTGTGTGAAAAACTTAAGACCATGGGGGTTCAATCTGTAGAATGGTTTCACTCATACTTAACTGGGAGAAAGCAAACAATGCATGTAAATGATACTTTTTCAGACTCGGAAACAGTAACATATGGTTTCCCTAAGTGTAGTATTTTAGGAACTCTTCTTTTTCTATGCTATGTAAATGATATGGAAATAAGTATAAGCAAAGATTGCAAACTACTGTTATATGCTAATGATAGCGCCATAATTTTCTCACATCAAGATCCAAATGTCATAAGTAAAACATTAGGATGTGGAATTAGCAAACTGCAATAACTGGCTAGTTGACAACAAGTTGTCTCTTCATATAGGTAAAACAGAATGTATACTTTTTGGAAGTAAGAAGAAAATCAAAAAGATTGAACATTTCTCAGTCATATGTAATAATCAAACTATAGTCTCAAAAATCGGTGAAATATTTAGGTCATGTTCTAGATAACACCCTGTCAGGTAATAAATGTGCAAACGACATCATCAGTAAGGTCAACTCGAGACTTCAGTTCATGTATAGACACAACAGTGTACTGGATTTTAACACTAGGAAAACCCTCTGTAATTCACTAATTCAATGCTTATTTGACTACGCTTGTTCGGCCTGGTATAATAACTTGGGGAAAACTCTTAAGTCTAAATTACAAATTACACAAAACAAGGTTGTGCGATTAATTTTAAATGTTCCACCAAGAACCACACTGACCTGCTCAGATTTTCACAAACTAGGAATATTAGAACTTAATGATAGAGTTAAACAACTGAGTCTAAATCATGTACATAAACAAATTATGACAAATGTCCAGTGTATATGAAAGAAAACTTTATTAAGAAATCTGATGTTCATAGCTACTGCACACGAAAGAGCAAATGTAATTTAAATGTTCCTGTCATTAAATCAGCGACAGCTTCAACTTTTTATTATAATGGTGTTTTAACCTGGAATGCTCTTCCAGAATCTATTCAATGTATAAATAGTCACTTCAAATTAAAAAAAGAAGTCAAAAAACATTTTCTTAACAAGAACCTTTAGGGTTTGAGCATGGCAGATGGTGTTGTTTCTTTTAAGTATTTAGATATCCCATGTCTTTGTAAAGTAACGAGTTTATATAATCATGTGCTCGCTCAAATTGTTGAACGCATATATACATTTTGTAAATTTTAGATATGCTAACGAAAGTATAAAATAATTCAATAACCATTTAACATAATATGACTATAGCTAGCTGCTATCTAGTTTATGTGCTGTGTGAAGCAGTAATGTAAAGGACCCTTTTGGAAATAAGTCGCAAGACTTTCAAGGGCTTTCCTAGCAGTACATGTCCTTATATCAGACTAAATTAAACTATAAGTTAACAGTCTAATGTAAATGTACATATAATTGTATACCACATGAAGTCAATTTAATCTGTGATATTTTTGTGTTCAATGTATGTGATTGTCTTAAGCTGAATTTGGTTTAAACTTCTTTGTGAAAATTGTAAATTTTATTTAGGTATGTAAATGTATCTCAAATTTTTACCTCATTGAATCAATTTTAAAATTCTGTGATGCTTAATATATGTGTTTGTTCTAATCTAATTTTGTTTTAAGCATCTGAGAAATTGTATTAAGGTATTGTGAATGTAACACACATGTATACCTCATGATTTCAATTCTGTCTGTGATATTTTTAGTTCTCAGTATATGTGTTTGTTTTAAATTTATCTTGTTCTTATGCAGAATGTGATAAATTGTTTATGTTATTATTTGACATGTATATGCCGAATAAATCTATCTATCTATCTATTTACAAAGTTCACTATTTAGTGACGTCATTGAAATGTACAAACATATGACGTCGTTTTAATGCATAAATATTGTGCAAATGACGTCACTTTCATTGAGAACAAAAATCGTAGAAACTAAATGACGTCACGTTTATTGATGCTACTGAAAAGCTGACATGCTATAAATGTTTTCTTAATTACGTTTCCTAACAAATTACATTCTTCGTAGGCGTGGTTATCCCACTTATCACCAAAAATACAATTTGTTATCTCATTGCATTTAAAAACATACTTCATTTATTACATTTTTAGAGCGGGTTTTAGCACTTGCATTTTACTGCAATATTTTTCTTAATGTATTAGAAACTATTTTCGAAACATTAAACTCCGCCCATAATTATTGCAGAATATCCCACACTTTATTTCCTTCTTTGTGTATAGAAAACTTCATATTCACACGTAATTATAAGTAAATAAATTTGAGTAAAACATAACAATTGACTAATTGATTTCTTATTATGTTCAATGATCATGCAATTATAAAGCCAGATCAATGAGTTTATGATAGTCAAACTTTGTATGCATCTGTATTGCTTTACACTGTTTCTTTCCATCATAACTACAATATTATTCGACCTGATGTAAATGAAAATAAACATTCATGGACTTCAGTTACCTCTTTACACGACGTATCAGTAAAAAAAAACGTGCACAATATTGTTTTAAAAGGTGTCTTAATTTCAGCCAGTAGTGTCTGTATATCACCTTAATTGTTTTTGTTTACTTTGAGTAGTTAAGACATTTGAATTAATATAATAAAATATTTAATTCTTATGACGTCGGCTTTTGTTACACGCATGCAATATTTTCCTCGACTTACCCAGCGTAATTATTAAAATGAACTGATCAGACCGTTTATAAAGACTTATACAATTGTTATTGTCTTAATACACAAAATATTATACAAAATATAGCCATGCGTCCCTATATATTTAAACTTTACCCCTTTTGCTGAAAACGATTATTTTTGTTTTGCTAGTATTAACAGTATGTCCCCATGAGTGACTATAAAGGTACAGATTGTCTAAATGAGATTGTACTTCTGCTGATTTACCCACATAAATATCAGAAAAATTAAAATTTCATTCTCTATATTTAAACACAAATGAATGTTGTCTTGCTTAACAAGTTCCGGATCCTCAAAAAACAATGAAATACGAATTAGAGACAATACCTCTCCTTGTTATAAACTGAAGTATTCAAAGTAACTATGTCGAGCATGCTTTTACACATGATTTGATTTTTTTATATTTTTTTAATCATTCTTAATATTTTGCCATGTTAACCGGATTTGTACATTTTTAACATTAATTCATTGCGATATATACTATCAAAACAGTTGAGCATGTCAATGTCAACAACAAACAGACGCTCATTTTAATTTAACAAATGTTGTACAACAAACATAAGAATATCTATGGCATCAACGTTTAAACATTGTTTTATGGATGTACTCATTTTTCGAATTTGTTGAATATGCCTCTCTTCATACTAAGACATTAAAATTCAATTAGACCCTTACAAATGTAAAGTTGTAAATTGAAAAAAAAACGACTTTTAAAAAAGCAAAATCGTACCGATCCTTACATTACAATCTACTTAACTATGTTGATGATGTGCGTCAAAGGAATGAATGGAAACTATTATTTACCCTTTTCCAGTAGTTATTATAAGGTATTTAAGGAGTTATGCTATTGTCAACTATTCATTTGACAAACATTTTTTATATTGTTATGTTAAAACCAATATAGTGAAAGAGTATAAATTTGCGTTGTAATATGCATATTATAGTTGTAACCTCTGAACTCGAACCACACACACCTATTCCTGCGGAAAATAAAATAAATTCAATGGTAAAAAATATAATTGCAAATGTAGCATATTCATATCAAAGTCCATTGAACACCCTTATTAATATTAAGGTAGCAGTCATAATAAATATACTTTACAAAAGTTACCTGGAAAAAGACCCATCGTTTTCTTTCACTTTTATCGATATCTAAACGTCTTTATGTTCATTTTCTAAATAAATACCTAATAACAATAGTTTGTAATCACCACCGTGTTACCACTTGGATTGTTAAGGGAAAATACTCTATAATTCTTTAAATATATACACGGGATAACAATTGCGTAATTTCTGCATAACACTATTGAATCATATACTTGGCAGTAAAGTACGATCTTTCATTGATGAATTACGACAGAACGTTTCATTCAAAATGCTGAAAAATTCACACTTGGTCACAGGTGTGTACAGCTGAAAACTGAGAATTCTAAAAGAAAGTGTCGTATTCCTTTGGTAATTAGCTTTTCTGTTGGCCTATATCCCTTGTCTAATTTATTTTCATAGTTTTGCAGAATTTGTCCACAATTAAATATTTTTTTGTTTAAACAAAGTCAAAGAAAACAGCTTCAATTAACAATCAATTAACAATAAGCAATGTCAACTTTTATTTTAGATACTGTAGTACATTTGTTTAAAAAAGTGTCTTTTTTGTTTCGAAGTAAGTCGATTCCGTTTGGAAGAGTACTAGTATCTATACTGTTTCCGTGTGCGCTTATTTTGTTTAAAAGCGTGTCTATTTTATTTTAATATGTGGCAATTGTGTTTGTATGCTGTTCAGAACATTTGGAAGAGTAGGCAAATGCGTATGGGCCCAGCGACTTTTAGGGGCCCAATGAAACAGTGTATAGACTAATATTTATAATGTCGTATTGGCATCACGGTATTATAATGGCAGTTTAAACCTCAACAAAAACAATTTCGACACGTTATATATATATTTAGCCTTGGTACTGGTAAGCTAATTTAAACGAGTGAAATCAACTGGGACCTGGCTTCATAGTTTGAATAAGGTCGATCAGGATCATGGGGCCCAAAAGTTGTACTACCTATGGACTCAAAAGTGCTTTATCAGGCAGTGGTCGTTCTATTATTCGTCGATTTTTTTCGTTTCTCTTTCGATGTGAGTACATGCTGTTTCGATTAATTTGTTGTAAACTCCGAAATAGATACCCAACGACAACGATAAACTAAACTGTTCATTGGTATTGTAATGGAGAATTACGCAGTCGAAAGACTGTTATCAAATCATAGCAATACATTGCTTAATTCTTCAGGCAATTACCTTAGACCATTTCTTAATTTAGCGTTTTCACAAAAATACCGCAAATATATAATATTCGTTTCGGATAACTATTTTCTTAACATCTCAATATAGTTGTATATGTAATCGAATACCCATGTGTGACATGCCTATGAAACCGTGATAGATGCTGCAATGCTTGGTTGACGTGGTGTTAGTCATCCTCTTTACTTCAATTGACTTCCTCTTTCTGTTATAATAACAATATCTTTACATTCCCAAATATTTCAAATGTGTCATCATGCTGGAAAACTTTAAGCAATGATTATCGACCGAACATAATACATACGGAATATTACGCTAGTCAATTGTTCCAAGAGTTTGTATCACTCGAGTGGCTTGTGTGATGACGTATCACACGAGAGGCGGAGCCTCGAGTGTGATGCGAAATAGCACAAGCCACGAGAGTGATACATACACTTGGAACAATTGACTAGCGTAATATTCCTTTTATTATGTACAACAACTAACGAAAACAGTTAACAAATGTATTTTTTACTTTAACAAAACTGACAAAACAATGACTAAAACGGTACGCCATAGTTTATTTAAGACGCGTATGAATACAGTTTATGTAAATTAACGTGTAAACATTAGAACCGGGAAAACACAGGTTTCCAACACGCTTACCTTAATGCCATCGTTAATCCAATTTTTATAACAATTAAGTTGACAACTTTAATCCGATGTTTATAACAAAAACGTTTAAACGATATGCACTTCCACTTCTGTCTTCCATGTCTTTGTCGAAACTTAGTTTAAACCACACTAGTTCATTGTATTCCTATCGAAATATACATTTACACTCCAAAATACGTTTTCAACACATAGTTTACTGTTAAAAAACACCACGTCCGGCATATCCTTACACAGATTAGATAAAACTATTGTGTTTTGTCACAGAAATGACGTCACACGATGTAGATCTACTACGTAATATATTTCGTAATATAAAATATTTCTATTTTCGATGCGTGTAATGTGACGTCATTAAATGGGTCGAAGTAGTCCGGCTAGTATGGTAATACGGAATTGGAAACAGCGAGTAGCCTAATACGGGATTTTTTATTTCAACGATTGATACAACCTGTATTTTGTTAAAAGCATTAAACAGGTATATAATAAAATTGAATATTTTGAATATTTTGTTCAAGATATATCACAATTAAACACTGTTTAATTTTCAGACGTTCATGTACACCAACGCCTCTTTTATTCAAAAATAGTATACTGTTAAACATGAGAAGCAGAAAAAGGTACGACATCGATTAATGCTACACATTGAAAAACATATTGTTACTGATAAACAGCAGACTTCTGAAGTTAAATGAATTTCTTTTTTATTTAAACTGATTGAATAACAAAATCAACGCAATACATATATTAATATATACTGTTTACTCGCATATAAATCTGTATTAAATATTAAAGCATTTATACAATTTATTAACATCGAAATATTTACGTTAACTACCACATGTTGTTTTTTTTAAACAAAACATTAACTGGCTATTTTCCTTACAAATGACTGCATTTACACTGTGTGAAACAAAGAACTTTTACATGTGGAAGTGATACGTGACATATTGAACAATACTGACAATTCTGCTTGGGTAATTATTGAACTCCAAACTGTCAATTCTGCATGTGTAATTATTGAACTCCTAACTGACAATTCTGCTTGGGTAATTATTGAACTCCAAACTGACAATTCTGCTTAAGCAATTTATTTATTTTCGAAATTAAAAAGCTGTCGACTTATTCCTTTCCCTGTGCGATTCCCTTTGATATAAGCGGCCCATTAGCTGTTAGGAAAACTGCTGGCCAGATAGATCGGCCCACCTTGGTTCCTTGCTTTGTATAGAAGGTAAACGTGCTCTTGTCGAAATGACTGTTAATCTCTGCCCATCGCATTTCAACTGGCGGTGTCTGGACCTTCATAAGCCAGATTAATGTAACTGCTTTAAGCACATATGCATCCAACTGTTGAACTTTGTTCAGTTTATATTGTTTGGCGAGCGATGTCATACATAGTTTTTCAAATATCTGCAATACACAATATTAAGATTCATGTACATCAATCCGTTATTCTTAATCTCTGCAACGACTTTAAATTATGATGCGGGGTTAAAAGACGTCAAGTCGTGTTCTTAATAATGATTAAAACGTTTTAAAAAGCTAATCTGCATTAATCCTGTAGAATGTACTTTTACCTCAGCAAGTGGTTGGACAGATACAACTGCAAGTTTTTTCTGCAGCTCCTTCATCATTCGTCTAGCGGTTTTTGATTGATTTTGATCTAGTTCAGCTCCTTGACTGGCCGCCTTTTCATAAACCAACAAAATATGAAATACAAGCATTACTATTATAGAGTTATATATTAAAATACAAGCATCATATGTAAGTATTAATGCTTTAATGAGGTTTCCACTTTTTCTATTAATGCAAACACTGCAATTGTGCATGAACAAATGGTTGCGTATGAAGGCAAAATGTTAGCAAACGTTAGAGCAAATTAGTACCCTAAAGTTAAATCGAGTCAATATGTGAATGTTTGGCATTAAACAATAGTTATGATAACATTTAAATAGTAGAATGGTGTGTGTATAGTTGTGTTAAAAAAAATTCCTCCAAACCATTTAATCGGACTGTTAACACGGTTTCTTCTTAAGATGAATTACAATTCTCTGAGCTGTGTATTTTACGATGCTGGTATATCAAATCTTTTTCGGAAGAAGAAATTAGGTTAATATTGGTATTTACTACATTTCATCGCGCCTGTGCAAGTGCAAGCTATTATTCATTTGCTAAGGTCATATAAAACCAACAAGTAATTTATATGAAATCAAACCGAGTTTTATTTTGTATTATATTTGAATAGCAATGCAATCAGGGTATTTTTTTAAAAGTTTGTTTAAGTGATTCTTTCTGAACTTAACCGGTTTGAATTCCAACTTATTTCATTAACTGTTCCACGGCGTCGACATGGCTTTAATATTTGTTTGCTTTATGCCGTGTTTTATGTTTTGGCCTGTATTGTATAGGTAACCGGTTTTTTACTTAAATTAAAGACTAGCGACATTTAATGACGCTCTGTCTCCTGATATTGCTTTTGATTATCATAATTCCTTTACACTATGTTCAACATGGACAACATGTAGTTGAATACGTACACATGGGTCTTTATAACTGTTCCTTTTAAACTTTGGATTTTTCATCTCGTCCACAGCCCAACAAATCATGATTTCAATCTGCTGACCACATGCATCAGAACAGAACTTGTCCGCTTCCTGGTTATGTTTAGGTAAAAACATTTAAAAGAACACTACACATTTATAAAATATGTACGTGTTGTATTGTTGTATTATATGAAACGTGTTAAGAATGTTAATTTTAAGCATGCATACATAAGGGACGGATCCAGACTTGCGAGCAACGAGGGGAGTTGGCACAAGTCTGTAATAGTCGAAAGGGGGGATGGCGTTGACGTCAACTTATATCCTAACAGCCATAGTACTGGTCATTCTTTCATTCATTATTTCATTCATGTTATGAATGTGCCATAAAAGATCTACTTGGTTTCAACAGCAAACCTGTAATCTCCTAGTGCCCGAATGCCCCGCTGACTGTTATAACACTGCTGAGTTTGCGTGCTATTAGTAATAATGATCTGAAAATGGTACTTAGCATGTCCACGTACCCAATTTCGGAAAAATAACCCTCAATATTGAATAGCAATAATGTCCAGACTAGGTCGGACAAATTTGTGTGAATTGTACATTGTTTTCTATTGGAATTTAAAACGCAATGCATGTATAATTAATCAGCTTTTGCGTCAGCTGAGAGGGGCGGACCCTCCTTTATATACGTCCCTGCACATATTTTTATGGAACAAAATGTCTACATATTAACACACATGTGATAAGCGATATATAATTATTGATCTAACATTTGCGATCAATTTCATGAGTATGTTTTGTCATGATGTTTCACCTTTATGACTGTTGCTAATAGCTCAATAGTTTCTTCTTCTTTTCCGTTAGACTTTTCTATAACCGTGAAGGCGTCCGTCCATTCGTTGTCGTACATTTCGCGGAACTGTTCGGCCTTTGGTAAAAAAACAAGATTTTTTTTTTAACATTTTTATGTTCATAAAAAGTAAAGCCCAATACGAATTATTTTTGTTTTATTCACTTTCGTAATAACACATTTAAGGATCTATAATTGCAATAGTGTGCAGATCTTACCAAACGCGTTGGTCTGAAAGCATCGCTTAAGTCTGCTATGTTTGGATTGTCTTCACAAAGCTTCGAACTTGCCATAGCACTTAGTCTACAACATGTGCAATATATATTGTTAGTTGTTTAGAACAATATATCATAGTGATTCATATCTGGTGGTATCTTACACGATGAGCATGTATACACCGTTATTGTGTCAATGAAAGATGTTGTTGTTTGATACTGCATGCAGGTTTACTTTTGGGAATTACCTGTAGGTAAAGTTTTTATTATTCCATTGAAAAAAAGAGATGATGTTACAACAATAAATATTTACATTCAAATTTAGTGATAACGCTGTTACCTTTTGACCAATTCATCAACCTTTTCTCTTTCTGAAGTCAATTTCTTTTCCAGTTCTTGTTTTTCCTCTTGCAGTTTCGTATTGAAGCGCGGTGCTTCTCTAGTTTAAAAAATAACGTAATGCAAGCTATGAATAATTACTCATTCAAACACAAACAATCAATGTATATTTACCAAAATTATAATTGTAATTTTTTATATAAAAAAAGGTATTGAACACAATAAACGTCTCTATTTATTGCCACGAAATAGGGGAGCAGTACTTCTATAATCGCTTACAAAACACTACCACTTTTGCAGCCTTGTAAAACAGACGTGTACATTTGCTTTCTAACGATTGTTATACATAAATTATTTTATACTTACGAGGTATTTCCAGCGTCTCTTTTAGCTAGCTTTTCTTTCAATGTTTTAATTTCGTTTTTCAACATGTTGTTTTCGCCATGAAACTCGGATATAACTTTCCTGTCAGACTTCCGCGTAAAAAAAATCAGAAAAGTGTAATAAAAACAATAATATATTATAGACAATAATAAACATTTACATCCGTAATTGTATTAAACATTCATCAAATAAAGATCGAAACGTTGATAATATAACGCATATTATTTATATATATTTAACTCCTTAATTAAAGTTAACGGTTCGATTATATTTTATGTTTTGTATTTATTATTCTTTTTTGATATTGTAATTTTACTACGTCCAGCGAACGAGTTAAACGTCTCTTCGCCTCGTTTGCTTTGGCCTTGAGATTTGGTATCGTTTCTTTTTCTTCAACATTTTTAAAGAACTCCAACACAAATGTCAAATCTGCATTCATCTCTGGCTCTGTCATTTCTTTCTCTCATGAAATTCGATTGGATTAGTCCTTTGTTAAATCCGCCTGTGTAAAACACTTGAACAACGTAATATGCTCAGTTTATAGAATGTAAAATATGTATTTCCTCCTGCTATAGATCGAAGCGTAGAAGTTAACATGCATCCTTAATTTCGACTTAAATTACATGCTTAACACACTGTATTTGAAATATCAAGCGTTATCCGATTTATTCTCATTGAAAAATCTCGATATGCTCATATCCAATCAATACGTGACCCACTTCCTCGTTTCCACTGATGTTAAAGGGACTTGTATACGTTTATTTGACTTTTTATAATTAAATGCTTTAACTTAATATATTCAAAAATGTTTAACCCATGGTTGTCTGCATGAACAAGGATGATACGTTTATGAATATTCCAAAGCAGTCAGTCATCTGGAAAGTTATTCTGCAGCAGTTTTGCTTATAAAAGCAATTTACGTTTCGAAACAAATTTCAACATAACAAAGAATGTATACCGACGTTTCGCGTTTATATAATTCTAATGATTGCTAATAAACAAATTTATATTTTCTTTTAATGTCTGTGTTTGTTTCATTTTGCTCGTGTGTAAACTGTTCTTTTGGGGAATCTATGATAAGATTACAAAAATGGTCTATTCGTCAAGTTCGAAACGATTCCTTTAAAAACATTAACCGACCAAAATCGATTTCATCTATTCACTAGCTGTAAAATATCTGTGTGAAAAGACCGTTCAACGCAGAACAAGCGATTGTGATTCGCATTCACATTCAAAAAATTTAAAAGCATTTGAAAATATGAATTCGTTTTTAATAAATTGATAACTACTGGATAATCTTTCATGTGATTAATCATATTAATAGTTTCATTAAACACCATTTAAAATTGCAAAATAAGAAAAAATCTAAAAGCACTTCAATACGAGCTTGACCAAATGCAAAAAGACAAATCATTTAAGAGTTTCACGAAAAGACTTAACTACAGAACTTAAACTTTGACATTCCACTGTGTACCAAAAAATTAATAGGTTCATTCATGATAAACACTATCTCTTTACATTTAGCTTGAGGGTTGAACTTGCATGTGGTTAAGATATGATAAGATGTAATAAACTATATTAAGTAAGATTGTTTAATTTCCGGATTAAAACATAAATACTTGTCGCTGCAGAGTTTCGTTACAAACATATTGTACATAAAATATCTAATTAATTTAATTATGATAATACCCAATCTGGTACAACAAAATTGTTCCGTTTACATTTGGATTTTAATTGCCGATCAGGGGATATTTAAACGAACACATAAAGCGAAACAACATGTTTTCTAATAACTTTTACTTCTACCAAATGTATGGAAAATATTTGAGGTCATGAGTATATGGTTGAATGAAAAAAAAAGTAATGTGACTGCAGTCAAGTATGATTACTTTGACCTACGGTCTTCACGCTATCGTTCATTTTCCCTGGGCGATACCGCAAGCTATCAATGGCCCATCTTTATATAATAAGACTGCTGGCCAAATACACTGCGACACTTTCTTGCCTTTAAATGTGTAGAAAGAAAAATGCACTTTGTCAAATGGTTGATCGCGCTGACACCACATCAAAACCACAAGCGGAAGATGTCCTTTCATCATCCACAACAGCTGGATGGCTTTCGAAACAAAGTCATTAAGCTCTTGGCATCCATCCTTAAGTTGTTCATATTGTTTTCGAAAGACTTCCATAAAATATGTGTCGAAAATCTACAAGAAATGATTTAGATTGTTTGTTTGAGAAAAACAAACATTTTACATGGAAAACAATTTACATTAATACAAGTTGTTTATTAGGTAAAACTGAATGTTTATTATCGTAACGTATAATCAAGGTGTGATCACCTTATGTAAATTTTAGCCTATCGTATTTAAAACTGTATGATTGTTTGCTTTCTACACTATATATTTAAGGGAACAATATGTTGACATTTTTATTTAAAGTATTTTACAAACATGTTTTGCACTCTTGCACATTACCAACCATATGTAATGTTCTGTCTAAGATAAACATCTAGAGGCCGTTAGTACCTGGTTAAGCGGTACACAAGATACACTGGAGAGGGCCTTGTGTAAGTCCAGTACAAATTTATCGACAGTCTTCTCTTGGAGTGCGTTTAGTTCGACTGTATCTTTTGCAGTCTTCATGGCATTATGATTAAGTGTGTTTTATTCTACGATAGTTATTGTAAAATACTTAATAAATTGTTATTGATGACATAAAATATTACTCAAACATTGTGCGTGACATCAGTAAAAACTATAAAATATGTTACTTCAAAGACAAAAGTCATTTGCAATAAACAATTGTTATCATGATTAAAATGGCCTCGATGAAACTGTATATCCAAAGTTTACAAAAGTGTGTGACATTCATATTTCACGCAAGTCATATTTTGTTGCTGTTTAATTTTTGGACTTCTTACTTCGCCAACAACCATCTCAAACAATTTGCCAACTTGTTGGTTCTTAGCATTCGTACAGAAGGCATCAATATTCTACAAAACACACATTTGCTATACATTATAATGTTTTTGTTGTTGCAGTTTGTTATGAGTCACATGATACTGAGCAGAACGTTCAGACATATAACTCTTACTCTTTATGTTAAAACGATTTAATGATATAATGTCTATATGAGAAATAATAAAATCATAGAAAAATACTGCATAAAAAGCAATATTACCAGACTACCATAAACAGGATTTATCACAAAGTCACATTAAATAATTCTCTTAGAAGCCTGTAATATAGCACAGATAATGACAATGCTCTCTGGTTCCTTAAGATCCTGTTTCTCCATAAACGTCAGAAGGTCAGTCAGTTCGTTGTCATACAAACCTCGAAACTGCTCGCCCTAAGATCATATTGAATAACTCAAATTGGTCAATATATTGGTTTGTATATTTTACCGTGGCAAAGATGTGTTTATTGTATTGAATCAAATTTTTCAGTTTTATAAACGCTTATCTCATTGTTCAACTTAGTTGCTTTTGCTGTATTTAATTGTCCACTATGAGTCATTTCCCAACATACCATAATATTAAATATAACTTCTGTTATTCGAAAGGAAATTACGAAGTATAACGAATGATCGCAGAATTATGACATTTCGATTTCATAATAAATGTTTAAGAAACTAAAATCTTACTACATCTTAATATTTCCAATATATATTTAATCGTTTATTCAACGCATATTGGACATGCACAATAAACTAGTGAAATATAATATTACCAACAGCGTGGGATGATATGGGTCGCTCAAGTCGGCTATGTTCGGGTTACCTTCAGTCTATTGAGAACCTAGTATGGAACTTAACCTGTGTTATAAAGGTTAAATAAATTTAATCCCAGCAAAAAAAGCTGTCACGAAAATACAAATGCGATGATAACTAAAAGTTGTATCAAGTAATAGTCGTAATTGCTAACACGTGATTTACGATATTTGTTGAACATTTGGGTCATAAGATCTTACAACCTGAGGTCTAAATATATCTCCAATAATATGAGCATTATGCCACCCTCTTATACAAATACTTACACGTTTTCAAACGCAGAACAGGATATATATAAATAATTATCTGATAGATTTCAACGAATAAGTTTCGCTCGAAGTGGATTGCTCGTGTTACTACAGTACCATGTTTTTAATTTTGAAATGCTGACTTTATATGTTTACACTTTAGCTTGTCTTTTTCTTTACGTAACTCCTTCATCGAATTAGGAGTTTCGGGTCTATGATGGTGAATATGAATGTGAAGAGAAAAATTAACGTAAGAACCGGCCAATAATTTTCATTAAGCAATCGTCACCATATTAAGCAGCAAGTTTAGTGGTTAAAATATAAGATAAACTTGTCTTCGAACTGCTAACGAAGTACTGCATAATAGAGCAGTTGACATTGTTATGGCAAGATAACATATGTATCGTTTATTATAGTAAAATCATATTAATGTTAAATGTACAATGTTCGTTTGTCAATAACAGGTTTAGCTATATAAATATTATGTTAAATACATTCTCAAAATACCTTTGTCGTTTCATTGATTCATTTTCAAATTTAAGATTGCAATTTGTAGCTCCTAATTGGAGTTCTTGATCATAAGATAAACAAACACATAACTAGGAATATTAAAGCCTCTACAACGCTCAAAATTAACGACAATTTCGTACAATATTTCGTAATATAAAGTTAAACCAGATGTGATCTGGTAAAAAAGATGTTTGTAAATACAAAATGCTCGTTTTTGTTATTGTTTTGCATATTTAATTCCATTTTAATTTCCCGCAACGATATCTATTCATACGATACATAAACACTAATATGGTACCATTTTAGTGTTCGTGTGTCGTATGAATAGATATATTCGCGGAAAATTAAAATGGAATTAATTGTGTCACAAATAAATAAAAACGAACATTTTGTATCTGCAAAAAACTATGTAATCATACCACATCTAGCGTTGAAATTGTGGCTATTGCTATAAGGAACACTGATTGTTTAGGTGTTAACTTTATTTTATGAAATACTTTACGAAATATTCGTTAATTTTGAGCGTTAAAGAGAATTTAAAGTATAAACAATATGTTATAACTTACTTTGCATAGGTGTTTGTGTGTCCTTAATATTAAGGTGTATGTGTGTAAAGCATGTATGAAGTTCCTTAAATAATTGCAATATAAATATAGTGCATATCTATTAGAAGATGTATTAGAAGATTTGTTAGATAAAATATTAGACCAGGTACATTGTTTCATCACTTATGAGTGGCCGACAAGTACGCCATGATTATTTGCCGAGTTCTATGATAGTAATTGGGATTTTGTTGTATGGAGTTTATATGCCTTATAAATTATTAAATAAAACTTTTAAACTGATAAATTGTGCAATAGTTAAAAAAACACCAAGCTTTTGTACACATTACATGTATAAATAATTAATATTGAATTTTGTTATTATGATGTTGTAAATATTATATATTCATAGATATATTTGTGTATATGTTGTACATACAAACGTAGATAATGATTTTATTTATTATTTTACCTATCGTTTTATTGTTTAGTAATATCATCTTATATGACAAAGGTTCATACATTCTATAGTCTCTCGTAACTCTTTTAGAGTGGTTTTATACATGAACTTGTTTAATTTGCTACATGTTTTATATACCATGAATGTATAAAAGTGAGACTCAAATAAACTTTCTGTCTGTCTGTCTGTCATTACTTCATATCGTAATTTGTATTTTTAAACATAATACCCTGCTTTAGTGCCTTCATTTGTTTCATGATCGTCCGTCTTTCGGTTTCTGTCAGTATACTTGTGTCGTTGCTGTCCGTCTAATGTTCTATAATTTCGCAAAATACATACATACAAATAAAAACATATTATTATAAAGCGTACGCGATCAATTAAATGCAGTAATGTTTCCGTCATTATTTGAAGCATCATTCAGAAGCGTGTTCAAAATTGTGTTTTCATTTCAAGATTTTTGAAATTGTAAATGTAATTACTTGGCTTTTATATAAAACAACAACTTCAGAAATAGATTTTTTTACAAACTGTCGCTGTTTTTTTATGAGTGATAATTTTAGCATTCGTATTATAATACATGTTAAAAATCATATTATTATATATTATCGTTGTGTATAGCATAGATATTCACTGTTTCAGGGGATAAATATAAATTTATCCCATCCATGTATTCTCGTTTAAACTTACTGTAGGCATCTTGAATGCAATTCAAATAAAGTTGTCGTAAGTATACCAAATCCCGTTTTAGTACAGTATTTGCTTTTTGACGATGCTGGAACAGCAGCGTCCAAGGTTTGATAATCACCTTAATTTTTTTTATAATGGCCATCTATGTAAAAGACCGAGCCAGTCCGATTGAGATAACTCGATTTTTCAGTTACTTCCCTTGGGCATACGCCACTGCGTAGGATCCTAGCATTGATAACATTCTCCTAGCAGAGTTGGCGATCGTGTTTCAACATTCAACAATGGCCGCCTTAATGAGAGTTTCGATTAAAAACTTTCTTACTGCATAAATTGGCTTGTTTCGCTATTTAGAAGCTGCAAAGACCTATCAATATACAAAGACCTATCAATATACAAAGATAAGCGTTATCGGGTTATCGCGGATTTTCTCCCGGAGGGAACGAGATTTAGTCACGTGGCCAAAGGCTAGGTACAACGAATACTTCGTCTGTAACGAGATCGTCAGTAACGTGTCGATTCATTCGCAAAATATGAAAGGTTATCAAATCAAATGAACGTAACTTGCTGGTGTCTTTGGTGGTACAGAATACTGCTTTAAATAATTAAATGACCGATGTAATAAACATAATCTTTATGGTAATAAAATTCTTTAATTAATTTTAATGTCACTAATTCATCGGTTCAAAGAATCATCAAAAATTATTTATTCAAAAGTTTTAAGTCAAATAAGCGTCCAATTTTGCAGTCATGCATGCGGGAAATATTGTATGTACGCTAAAAGAAAAATCTTATAACACATTAGTAATTGTTGTAGTTATTAGTAGCAAAGATCTATCCTTAAACAATGTTTATTGGTGGATATTTCCGTAGAGATTCATTGATCTATTAATAAACATGTTTATTTAAGATCCGAGATTAAACAAAGAAGACGCCTAGAATATTGTAATAAAACGAAACGAGTAGTTACAAATTCTTGTTATTTAAATCACTTTTCAGACATATTGAAGGAGCATTCACGGTAGTTTAAATTCAAACCGGCGCCAGTTGTACGTCTACTGAAGGAGAATCTCGGAAAGTTAGCAGGCCAGTGTAGCTTCAACAGGTGTCAGATTAGTACACTTGCATATTAGGTTGACAGATTTCGCACCTTTTTTTAATATGATTTCCCAAAATAAGGCCCCGTGACCCCGGGACAGACCCCCGGATTAACCTACACAACATTCCTACAAACGTATTAGTTTTAACATAAGAATATCATATCACTGTTCATGTACAACATATTCACATGGCAAAATATAACAAAACCGATTTTTTTCATGGGATGATGATTTAGACCTCGATGAAATTTTAGGAGAATATACAGCAGACGAAGATGCTATTGATAATTCAAATGGGAAGCAAATTGCAATTTATATTTGTCCAGAGTGCAAAATGGAGTATAAAAGTATTTCCGGGTTCCGGGGTCACGTCTTGAAAAAGCATGACAAAAATCTCAAAGGTGCGCTATAACGGGTTTCCATGTATCTCTTTGAAATTCAGAAGTCGAAACAGCGGTTATTAAAATAGTTCTTGTTTTAGGAAATAGACCATTAAAGTAAGGAAAACAGGAAAAAACAAATACCTAACAATATACTGATACGTCTTTGGAAAAACGGACAAATTAGGAAAATAAGTTGTTAAGCCCCGTTTTCCTATGCTTCTTTCGCATTTTGTAGCCTTACGCACACATTTAAATTCTCTGTAGAAATTCAAATTATTATATACGTTAAAAGCAATAAAAGGTGTCAATGCTGAATTGCATTGAGCAAAAGTATACCGTAGTACCTAAGCAGAACGTATCCCCCATCGAGGGTAAACGTTGCATAGAATTAACAAACGAAAAAACGCATGTAAATTATTTGATAGTTTAATAGCATATTTAACAACATACAACATTACACAACAGTTAATAATAAATTAACGAAATACCTTTTTATTGAAGAAATGTTGTTTCATTACACGAGTCGCGTTTCGAGAAAACTGGACATAATGCTTGTGCGTAGTTTCATCCCATATTAGCCTGTGCAGTCCACCAAGGCTAATCAAGGACGACCCTTTACGCCTAAATTGGTTTTTTACTAAGAAGAGACTTTATTTAAACGAAAAATGTCATATAAGCGGAAAGTGTCGTCCCTGGTTAGCCTGTATGAACTGCACAGGCTAATCTGGAATGACAATTTACGCAAAAACATTATGTCCAGTTTTCTCAGAACGAGATTCATAATATGAAAGAACAACATTTCTGTAACATTTTTGTGTTAAACAGGTGACCAACGTGGATACTTTGCAAATCTGTACAGATTAAAACAAAATAAATACGGTCAAGTCTAATACATATAGTTTATTCATATTAATTACTTCTTGCAGCTGCAGACTACAGAAAGAGTTCACAGCAAGTCTCCTACAAAGTTCCATTATAACAGAAACCCTGTCAAATAACAATGGCAGATCTGCCCAAATGACATGACTACGAGGCACTGGTTTTCTATGCACGAACAAATTGCATTTGAAGTCAGAGTGCAGCTCTATGGACAGTTTTACGAAGGCAGCATCACCGTGCGAGTACATCTGCATCAATGTCAATTTGCTTCTGTCTTTACGAACCATGAAATCCTGATATTTTCCTGAACTTCAGTCTGTAGTTTTAAAAAGTCAACACAATCCTCAATGTCACATTCCTGATGATTTAGTGTCGTTCTCCCATTTGCATTCTGTTCAAAGTCTTCCAAAAATCCACGATTCAAAATGTCCGTCTCATCTTCCATGTTCATTATGTCTGGACCATTATCAATGAATCCTGTATTCAGCAACCCTGAATCATCATCTAAACGAACACAGTAGTCATAGTCATTCCCCTCATCACAGGTTTGGACATAAACATTACTACGTCTACATGTTGGACTGTTGCCAGAACATGAATCATTTGACAATCCCGATAGAGCAGGTATTGTTTCATCCGATAGAGCAGGTTTTATTTCATCCGATAGAGCAGGTATTGTTTCATCCGATAGAGCAGGTATTGTTTCATCCGTTGGAGCAGGTATTGTTTCATCCGTGCTGGTTGTGACCTTAGGTTTTTTCCATAGGTACTTCTGTGTACAAAAGCCCTTACTGCGTTTCTTCCGCAGCATCCTGCAAAAAATAAATGTTCATATAAATGTACATATTATATGTGCAGATATGGTTTCATCAACATAAAGTATGCGTGAGAGAAATTGAAGTATGAACATGTAATAATAATCGTCCACATACTAATCGTAATAATAACATTAGTATCCTCTTAGACAAAAATGAGAACAGAACTTATTTATTTATTCACAATAAACAGTTTTTTTTTCATGTTTAGCAGAAGCATAAGAAGAAATATTTATAAATAGTAGAAGAAGTAGTAGTTGTAGCAGCAAAGCAGCAGTAGCAGAAGAAACATATTTGCAGTAATAATTGTAGAAGAAATTCTGACGATTCATGATTTTTAGCAAAGGTTACTTATTAAATACTTAATGGTTAGGCCTGCGCCTGTAAATTATTGATGAATAAGCAATTGACGCAACTTACTATTGACAAAGGTTAAAACAATATAACACAGATTTCAATAAACCATAACAGTGTTTCGCAAAGACCTATCGCTCCGATTCGCTCGTACCATATAACAAAGCGTTGCTTTTAATAAAGAGTAAATTGTATCATGAAATGCAATGTACGAGGATCAACCACTACATATAATTTAAAATCAACATTGTTATAAAGTGTAAACATTTCAAAGGCCGATCTTTTATCCTGGTCCGAAACTTATGTTTTATAGTTCATTTACATGTAATATCTGTTTGATCGGAAATTATCGGAAATTATACCCACTGGATGAACCGTCTGCTGAATCGACATTTAAAATTACGCATGCATTGTTATTCACTTAGCACCATAAAACTTTAGTATTGGTATTGTTAACAATACTTTTAAAGAGACATTTTATTTTCTCATTCGACTAAATTCGTTTTAATCGCTGATTGCCAATGTAAGAAAACCTTCAATAGGCGTATTTGATTGGAAAGGTTTTATTATAATCTTTGTGAAGATCAGAGTTCACTGAACCAGGGAGACCATCTTTCTTATTGTGTCCTGTTAAATCCACTTTTTACCTCCATATTGAATGTTGTTACATGCATATGCTGACGTTTGTTTTATTTATCCGATTATGCATTAGACGCGATGTGTTTTTTTCCGGTTCAATGATCAAAGCCAAATGATTTTTTTTAATTTAGTTATTTGTTTACTTTAAAAAGAGTGTAAAAGTGCACATTTATTTAAAATATACTCGCAAAATTCTCAAGACGATTTTATTGAAATAAGTCCTTCAGTCCTTAATAAGCAAAACATATTGAAGTAAAACAAACATTTTACAAGCTCAAAACAATCTTATTATGACAATATCAGAGAAACCTCTGGGAAAAATGAGATTAATGCGTGTGCGTTAAGTGTCGTCCCAGACCGATGTTCCTTTATAATCATAATATTACTTTAAAGCGAAAATGGTCACCCCGAATTGGCCTGTACGGACTGAACATTCTTATCTGGGATGACACTACACGCATGCATGTCCGAAACATTTAAGTATATGTAATACAAGAAGAGATATCCATGTGTTCACTAAATAAGTGCTATGAGTTAAGTCTACCAATGTAGCAATATGAAAATGAAACAAAAAAGGCTACAATTAACCAAATCTATCCACAAAGAGCAAAGTTATTCAAAAAGGCGTCCAAGCTATTTTTGAAGTCTTCCCTTCTCAATGTGTAAATGTATGAAACATGTAAGTGTATGTCTTACACGAAGAGATATTCAAGTGTGTACTAAATATAGTGCTATGAGTTTAGTCTTCCACTGTAGCAATATGAAAATGAAACAAAATAAGTCTACAATTAACCAAATCTATCCACAAATAGCAAAGCTATACAAAAAGGCGTCCAAGCTAATTTTGAAGTCTTCCCTTCTCAATGTGTACATGTCCGAAACATTTAAGTATATGTCTTTCAAAAAGAGATATTCAAGTGTGTACTAAATATAGTGCTAAGAGTTTAGTCTACCAATGTAGCAATATGAAAATGAAACAAAATAAGTCCAAAATAAAACAAATCTATTCACAAATAGCAGAGTTAAACAAAAAGGCGTCCATGCTATTTTTGAAATCTTCCTTTCTTAATGTTTCAATGTCCGAAACATTTAAGTATATGTCTTACAAGAAGAGATATTCAAGTGTGTACTAAATATAGTGCTATGAGTTTAGTCTACCAATGTAGCAATATGAAAATGAAACAAAATAAGTCTACAATTAACCAAATCTATCCACAAATAGCAAAGCTATACAAAAAGGCGTCCAAGCTAATTTTGAAGTCTTCCCTTCTCAATGTGTACATGTCCGAAACATTTAAGTATATGTCTTTCAAGAAGAGATATTCAAGTGTGTACTTAATATAGTGCTAAGAGTTTAGTCTACCAATGTAGCAATATGAAAATGAAACAAAATAAGTCCAAAATGAAACAAATCTATCCACAAATAGCAGAGTTATACAAAAAGGCGTCCATGCTTTTTTTGAAATCTTCCCTTCTCAATGTTTCAATGTCCGAAACATTTAAGTATATGTCTTACAAGAAGAGATATTCAAGTGTGTACTTAATATAGTGCTATGAGTTTAGTCTACCAATGTAGCAATATGAAAATGAAACAAAATAAGCCTACAATTAACCAAATCTATCCACAAATAGCAAAGCTATACAAAAAGGCGTCCAAGCTAATTTTGAAGTCTTCCCTTCTCAATGTGTACATGTCCGAAACATTTAAATATATGTCTTTCAAGAAGAGATATTCAAGTGTGTACTAAATATAGTGCTAACAGTTAAGTCTACTAATGTAGCAATATGAAAATGAAACAAAATAAGTCCAAAATGAAACAAATCTATCCACATATAGCAACGTTATACAAAAAGGCGTCCAAGCTATTTTTGAAGTCTTCCCGTCTCAATGTTTCAATGTCCGAAACATTTAAGTATATGTCTTACAAGAAGAGAAATTCAAGTGTGTACTAAATATAGTGCTATGAGTTTAGTCTACCAATGTAGCAATATGAACATGAAACGAAATAAGTCCAAAATGAACCAAATCTATCCATAAACAGCAAAGTTATACAAAAAGGCGGCGAATATATTTCTGAGGTATTCGCATGCAAAACTGCAACCACAAAAAAACTTTCAGAACATTAACTTAAATTTTAAGTACATGTTTTACAACAAAAAATAAATGATTCTCAATATAAATAAATCTATGCTTGAAATTACTGTCTGTTATCCAAAAAATAACTGAATATTGCAATTTGTTTAATTTTTATTTACACTCAACAGATATGTACTGTGTGTGTGTGTGTTTTTATATTAAATACTCTTTCACAAAAAGTTGAAAAACGAACATTATATAAATTTATAACAAAGGTTTTTTTTATGGCGAAGACATTAAGTTAAATACATTCAAGACATTCTTTAGTTTTCAGTTGTTTTAAGCTTACTCGTAAATGACTATGGAAACTAGTCGAAAGAAGCTGATTTGCGAAACCTTCCCCCACCCGCTTGCCACTACGTTGTATCTCAATATAAATTCCCTGAAATTATTGTTGTGCTACAGCAACTATTCCAATTGGTCATGGATACCAACATTATACCAACTATTTGGCGGAAATCTATAATATGTCCAATCTTAAAAGACTCGACCACTGACGCTCGTCTACCAATGAACTATAGAGGTGTAAGCTTATTGTCCTGTGTCAGTAAACTATACAGTTCACTTATTAACAAGAGGCTCACACATTATCTAGACGATAACGACATTCTTGCCGAAGAGCAAAACGGATTCAGAAGCGGCCGCTCATGCGAGGATCACGTTTTCACATTAGACAGTATTGTAAGGGACAATAACTCTGTATTCGCTGCATTTATAGATCTACGCAAATGTTTTGATTTTATCGACCGTGAGATGCTTTTGTACAAACTTTTGCTAAACGGAGTTGACGGAAAACTCTATAACTCTATAAAAAGTATATATAGCCAAACAGTATCGTGCGTGCGGGTTAATGGTCGTCTAACAGAGTGGTTCCAGTGTGACAAGGGCGTGAAACAGGGAGACAACTTATCGCCGACGCTCTTCTCTGTCTTCGTGAATGACCTAGTAGCGGAAATAAACAACCTTGACCTTGGGGTCAAGATCGATGAAAGCTCTGTATCGATGTTACTATACGCCGATGATATAGCCCTTATCGCCAACTCGGAGGCCGATCTTCAGATTATGCTTAACCAAATGCATGACTGGTGTAAACGATGGAGGGTACTCATTAATACAGAAAAATCTAAAGTCGTGCATTTTAGAAAGGGGCGCTCACAACGAACAGATACTGAATTCAAAATTGGATTAAATGTGCTGGAAATTGTAGACAAATATAAGTATCTGGGTGTAGTTATGCACGAAAAGCGTGATTATAGTTTTCATTGTGAAATGCTCGCAAAAAGTGCCGGGAGAGCTCTCGGGTCTATTATAAATAAAATCCATAATATGAAACAAGCTGGCTTTAAAACCTATGAAAAGCTATACAATTCGTGTGTGATACCTATATCGGATTACTGTGCATCCATTTGGGGATTTAAACACTTTCAATCAGCAGAAAATGTTCACCACCGGGCAATACGGTACTTTTTAGGTGTACATAGATTTACGCCTATATTAGCGTTACTAGGTGAAATTGGGTGGTTACCGAGCATTTACCGTAGATGGCTTGCAATGATCAGGTTTTGGAACAGACTTGTAAAACTTGACGAAAATAGATTAACCAAACGAGCATTTGAAAGGGACTACAGTTCATCAAATAACAATAACTGGTGTAGTGAATTTAAAACGGTCATGTCTAGTCTTAACCTTACGGATTATTATAACCGTAAACGCCCCATTCCAATGGATTTAGCTAAAGAAAGCATGACTCAGTTTTATTCAATAATTTGGTCTAGAGACTATGAACGTGTTTCAAAGTTAAGAACATATAGAACCTTCAAAACTGAATTTGTTTGTGAAGAATATCTGACACTGAACTTAAAAAGAAATGAACGCGCCTTATTTGCGCAATTCAGAACCGGAATTCTACCACTTAGGGTCGAAACCGGAAGGTATGTGGGTGAAGCCCCCGAGCAAAGACGGTGTAAGCTGTGTCACAGTGGACTGGTCGAAGATGAAACTCATTTTCTTGTTGAATGTGCTCTTTATGAAAACACAAGATCAGTTATATTTGGGAACATTTTGAACTCTGAAGAATATGCTACCTGTCAATCAAATAAAGATAAATTAGTTCTCTTGGTTAAATGTCATCCAAGAAAGTGTGCGAAATTTGTTGTAAATGCTTTTTATATCAGAAGCAGTATTTTATATAAGTAACAATATCTGTTGTATGATGTTGTGTCAGTTAAAACTTTAAAATAATATAATTATGTAAATGGGCTTCTAAGTATCAACTACGAAGTACACATTTTTCAGGCATATGTCTTCTTACTTATGATAAAATTATACATATCATATTATCATTGAACTCTTGTTATGTTCTTATACATATATTATATAGAAGATGCTAACTTATTCATTGAACTAAGTATGTTGCTCAAATATTTTATTGTCTATTTGTATAATAATGATCACGTTATATTTTACACTGTTGTTAAGGTGACTTATAGGCCTATTAGGCCGGGTGTTCTTGTATGCATTGTATATATGTCTGTTAATCTCCTGTACGTAAACACATGTCACTATAATAAAAGATTATCTTATCTTATTATCTTATCTTATCTTATAGCGATATAATAACCAAATTATCTGCACAGTTACGTCGTAATTAGATTAATTATTGACGTTTACCAGAGGGGGTAATCACGTGATAGTCAAGATGGCGACGTCCATACAGAGACAGTTATTTTTCGCCGTTTTATACCCTTTATTACTTCTGTTTATTTGTTAAATGACGCTCACTTTCCAGCCATATCAGTAAAAAGGTGATTAGCGTTTATTTCGTATTTAAATTCGCTTTATATCTCGACTTTACTCCCCGCAAATTTTCTAAGTGGAGCCCTAATTAGGTCATCCCGCTAAGAAATTTCGCACCGAGTAAAGTCGAGATATAGAGCGAATATTACTATGAAATAAAAGCCAGTAACTTATATCCTTATATGGCTGGAAAGTGAGCGGAATGTAAAACAGTAATACAAGTAATAAAGGGTATAAAACGACGAAAAGTACCTGCCTCGGCATGGACGTCGCCATCTTGTTTGTCACGTGATTACCCCCTCTGTTTTACACTTATTGATACAATACAGCGATGGGTGGTTAATTGATATTCGATAATACTAACCTTAAAGTCAATAAAGACAGGTGTGAAAACGATAACGATGATGGCAATTGTTTACATGACTCGGCTTCAAAATGGTGTCGTCTGCTCGATTGATGTCACGTGATCTAGATCTCGGTTCCGCCGCTCGAATTTCCGATAATTTCTTTTGGTCTGAATGGATGTTACCAATCTTTGTATATTGATAGGTCTTTGTATATTGATAGGTCTTTGGAAGCTGTCATTTAGGTTATATGAATTATTTATTCACTAAATCTCCGCTTATGACAACAATATTTGGAATTCGAAGGATATATACTCGATGTGAATGAAGGACTTCCTGGTCTCTGGATCGTAACATCTTGACACGGCAAAACTGGCATACTGATTACTGGTATTTTAGTTATCAATATAAGTCACATTGTGCTTTATAAATTGTATTCGAGCATTTTGCGACTTATTGAATGACTATGATACCCGATATCAACATTTCATCGGGGATTTGCAGATCACCAAGCTGTCCTGAGATTCAACATTGATTTCAAAATTTTACTGGTTAGTACTCTTTCTTAGTGTTAGTACTTTTTATCATTTTAAAGTTAAATGAACTGTGTCACAGTAAAAGAGAAATTAACCCTTTCAGTGCGTGACCGAATTTTAAAGGCCTTTGCAAACAGTTTGGTTCCAGATGAGACGCCACAGAACGTGGCGTCTCATTTGGATCCAAACTGTTTGCTATTCTGATAGTATTCTTTGGAAAAAAAATGAAGAAAATGCTTATTTTACAAATTCAGCAGACGACATTTCAGCAGACGACAATATTTCCCAGCATGCAAAGGGTTAAGGCGATTGTGGCCAGTTTGGATCTAGATCAGCCAGCAGTCGCTTGAAAGCTGTTTGCTTAAAAGCATTTTTCTGACAATAACAAATAATTTAATTGGATACTGATTTGACTGCGCTTTTCCTGTGACCTGGCTCAAATAACAGAATTGTTATTAATCAAATTATTTATTTCGAACATTAATCAATTGTTTTTCTTGTGCCTCGGGATCAATGACTCCAGCACTTTCCTGTTGAGAATTGAATACTGCTAAAGGCGATGCTAGGGGGCGTGAGAGATGTTGCACCTTCCAGTATCGCTCGATTGTTCATTGTCGGCTCGGGTACTACGTACATGTACCCCGGGTACTCTTAAGTATACTTACATGTATCCCGGGTACGGTAAATATACTAAAATGTACCCGGGAAATTTAACCCTAAATCAGTCGTTGTCGACTATTTTTTTGTAATAATTATATTTACACATTTATGTCAATTTTCTGAAGAATGGCCTTTATATTATCGGAACACATACTCAAAAAGCATGTTGATGCAGTGTTTTTTGAAGAGAAGTGTGTTTAAGATAATCGGTTGCGCGTTTTACGACATCGGATTTTGGGCGCGAATACAACTCGGGTACAGTATAATATGGACCAAGTACAATTACGTTTATTTACCGTACCTGGGGTACATGTAAGTATACTTAGAGTACCCAGGGTACATGTAAATATACTTAAGAGTACCCGGGGTACATGTAAGTAGTACCAGAGCCGACAATGACCAATCAAGTTCCATTATCCGTCATGAACCGACTCAAAAAACCGAGTCGGCAATAGTTGACTTAATTTTTGGTTTGGTTGCTATCGAGGGATCGAAAATTTCAGAATCTTCCTAAAAGCCCTACGGGTTCGATCCCCAGAAGCGACATTGAAAACTAGCATACTTTGTAATCTAAAAAGTTGCTAAACCTGATATACAATGATAATGTGAATTTTCTCTCACATGATGTTCATCAGTCATATTTTATAAAAACTTACAGCAGTAGTAAACAACTGGACAATAATTAATGAACGCATCTTTCATTTGTCTTTGACACTTTGATTTTGACATGGCCTAGATTTAAATATGTGACTGGACTTTACCAGCACTCTTGTAACAGAGCTAAAGTTTAAATGTACCATTGAAGATCGCCTAAATCCAGATTTGCTATTATAGAGGTGTGGAAGTTTTAAGGGTGTGACAAGTAAGCAAAAATTGGTCATTACCCAGAGGCCACAACTGTTCTATGACTGTATTAAAACAAGAAAAATCAGTGCCTGATTTAGATTTCCTTAGATAGTACAATAAAAACTAATTTCATAAGCCTGGTAACAGTTTAACGGTAATGCTACCAATGTGTCACACCAGGGCCTTGAATTTGAAATCTAGGACATGCATGGTAATTCCTTCATGAAATCAGGACACAAAATTGTATTTTAAGTCCTTAATTGACCTGGCTATAGTTCTCAGATTATTATAAGCTCAATCAGTATATTTATATCATTATTTATGCTTTGTGTATTGTAAACATATACACAATCATGCAGTTACATGATAGCAATAAATAATATCAAAGCTACCCATACTATAAAGGTCATTGACAAAGCCTATGGTCAAAATGTTAACACATTGAGTGTAATCGCCCTCTCGTGCCAGCAAAAACAACACGTTGACAGGTTGTCATTTTTTACAGTTCTACTTTCACTTTCATTTTGTGATATCAAACTATTAACAATTATGTGGCTGAGAAAAATATCGCCATTGCTGTTTATGCTCCCGGTAGGGTGGCCTATATCAGTTGAACTGTCAGTCAGTCAGTAAGTGTGTCAGTCTGTCCGTCCGTCCGAAAACTTTAATGGCCATAACTTTTTTAATATTGAACATAGCAACTTTATATTTGGCATACATGTGCATCTCATTGAGCTGCACATTTTCAGTTGTGAAAGGTGAAGGTCATCCTTCAAGGTCAAATGTCAAATATAAAGCGTCTGTCTGTCTGTCTGTCCCAAAACTTTAACATTGGCCATAACTTTTTCAATATTGGCGTGCATGCGTATCTCATAGAGCTGCACACATTGATTGGTGAAAGGTCAAGGTCATCCTTCAAGGTCAAAGGTCAACTTTTGCAATATTGAAGATAGCAACTCCATATTCGGCATGCATGTGTATGTCATGGAGCTGCACATTTTGAGTGGTGAAAGGTCAAGGTCATCCTTCAAGGTCAAAGGTAAAATATATGGGTTCAAAGCTGCTCAGCAGGGGACATTGTGTTTCACAAACACAGCTCTTGTTTAATATATTTTCTGCACATTTCTTCAAAAAACTTACATCAATATACGATTTTCTTCGTTAATTCAATCATTCCTGACAGACTTGTGTACATATTTCGCTTACATTTTGACGCGCGTAGGTAGGACCGCATTACCGCTTCCGAAATGTGTATTCATACTATTGCCTTCGAGGAACTTATCTGATGTTTGACGGAAAGGGCCGAAAATGTGCGAGTGTGGGTCAAGTTCCCCACAGGTACTACTTTCCCGTTTCCCCAATTTTTTTTCCGTACCTAAAATATTTCGTACCCAATTTTTTTTTTCGTACCCAATTTTTTTTTCGTACCCAATTTTTTTTTTCATCCCCAATTTTTTGTTCGTACCCAAAAAAATTTCGGTCCCAATTTTTTGGTTCCCAAATATTTTTTCGTACCCAAATTTGTTTTCATACCCATTTTTTTTTTCGCAAAATTTTTGTACCAAATTTTTTTTTCGTACCAACATACACAATTGTGGGCATTGTGGTGATGTAGATAAACTTAACTTGATGCTTTTATATCCATCCTTTCAAAGGCATCGTCACACCAGTACTGTCAGTACTTTGATTTGCTATGTGATGGTTGCCAAATATAACAGAAACTGTTTGTTTGTAAATGGTACTCGTGGACTATATAAAATACGAAAACTCGCATGATTCATAACCTGATAATTTCATTTACCCATATTCTTCCCCACGATTTTCCTTTGTCATACGCGTCTTCTCGTCGTTGGGACTTCTATTATGTGTCTCTAGCTCCTTTATAAATTAACTATAATATAATGTCTAACACAAAAGTGCTATATTATATTCCCATTGAAAAATTGTCCACGTCGATATTAATACATTATCTACTTCCTCGTTTTCACTTTGGTTAAAGGGACAGGTGCGCAGAAGATTTGCGTGGTTTAATTTTTTATTAAATACTTACCTTTGTTTTGTTATCTAATGCTTACGTTTATATATCCTGGGCACCCGTATTACCGGTGACGTAAGCATTCATTTGTGAATAAATAATATTAAATGAAACTTTCGTAAAAAAAACTTCATATAATTATCAAAATCATTCTTTTTTCCTCAAGTTAACACGAAACCTACCACATATGTTAACGAAAACTCATTTTAATCCATCATAGAAGTAGCTCACTGTCCGCCATTTTGGTTTCTACTGTTTACTTCTTTTACCGGTGATGACATAGTTTTCACTCAGACAAAACACATTTTCAGAAAATCACAGTTTACTGAACTAAACTTCCGTACGGTTGACTATAAAAACAATATATCAAAGTATGAAACATGTTGTGATCAATTTTCAATCAATAAATGACATTTAATATAAATGATGTAACAGGGTTTAAACATTCATTTCAAGTATTCTGTCCATTTGTTCTGTTTTAATGTTATTATTTCCCTGTAACTCATGGTGTTTACATGGTTTACTTATTAAGCAGTGATCATGTGGCCAGTCTAAGAGTTGAAGTCAGTCAAGCATGTGATTATCATTGTCCACTTTATGATATTGTTCAGTCCGGCTTGACCAGTGATTTTCCCGCTCTTTCTTTGTCTACATGACAATTGAGAAGTTTCGCTCAGTAATGCAAAGAGGAGATATGTAAACGCGCACCTGTTGTCTACTTTGTAAACATTTGCAGACGGACTTTTCAAAACGATAGTTTTCATGAGAAAACTGAATGATCAACCAGATTGTGTGTGTAAATAACAAGAAAATACACGGGCATTCGTGTTTTAGTACCTACTTACCCGAAGAATAGACATTATTTAGAGGATTTTTCGTTTTGACAGCTACCGGCAAAAATAGTAAACAGTCTACGACGGAAGTTGTTAATGAAAATGCGCGTGCTGTGACGTAGTAGCGTATTTACAAACATCGCCGGTAATTCGGGTATACCGGTAATAGGAGTACGGAGGATATTAAACAAATGTTCGGGCCGGGGTCGTCCGGATGAAAAGGGCTAAGGATTTAAGAACTTTTTTAACACGGCCATCCCGTTTTGTTGCAGAATGAATAATTAAGTGTATAAAAGCTTCGACACAAATGTGAAGGAATTCCGACGTTTAGCGTGTATATGACACTTGTGAATGCTGATACAAACATATATTTTCAGTATATATTCTCTCTTTGTTGTATTTTGCAACAGTGCATAAACTGTTTGTATTGGGGATTTGTGAAAATATTTCAAAAGTCGTATTTTCTTCAATTTGTAAACGATTCCTTTAATAATATTACTGACCAGAATCGATTTATAACATTCACTATCAGTAAACGACTCTGTGGAAAGACCGATCAGCGCGGAACACGAGATTGGGATTTGCTTTCACATGTCATTGAACTTTTGACGATTGAAAATATGAATTCTATTTAAAAATTGATAGCGTCAATATTAATATGTCAAGTTGTTAAATCATATGAATAGTTTAATTTAACAATATTTTGAGTTGCAAACTCTAAAATTAAAAATTCAAAAGCATACAATGCGAGTTTGAAAACAATACAAACACCTACACCATTGAATAGTTTCATTTTAGTTTAAACCTATTTATTTTAGCTCGATTGCATCAAAAGCCTCAGGCTTATAGAAACGCTCTCGGGTCCGTTTCCTGGGCTATAGTAGTACTTAGTACTTAATTTATGTAGTACTTAACCACTAATTAGTGCCTTTGGGGGAGAACGCTCCCCGAGTGGGGGATCGAACCCGTGACCCCCCGATCGTTAGGCGGAAATCTTATTCATTACGCAACGGCGAACTAAATAGTTTCATTTTAATAACAATTTTTAAATTTCAATAAAGAACTACACAGTTCACACTTTAAAGTATGAAATAACTGACAAGTTCTTCAAGATGAAAATTCAAACTGGTTTCCTTTCAAATTTAACTAGTGGATTACGCGTTTATGCGGTTACGTAATGATAAAATTCTATAAACAACATTAATTTAACTTCCGTTCTAAAACATAAATATCGGTTCAGATCTTCATCACATAAATATTGGTCATAAATTAACTTATTAATTCAACAATAATTGTAACATCCAAAGGGGATTCACACATTGTTTCGTGTACATAATGATTTTTATATTCCGTTTGGGAGATAATTAAACGAACATAAACAACGGAATGAAAATTGTATTTAATAACTTGTACTATGACAATATAGTTATACAGAATATATAAGTGTTTGAGTATACGGGTAACGTAAAAATAAAAACATATGCATGCACACGAATAGGGTGTCTTTTACTTCCAGGCTTCATGATATCATTCACTTTCCCTGTGCGATACCGCGAGCTATCAATGGCCCATCTTTATGTAAGAGGACTGCTGGCCAAATACACTGCGAGACTTTCTCGCCTGTACTTGTGTAGAAAGAAAAATACACTTTGTCAAATGGTTCATCGGGCTGACACCACTTTAAAACCACGGGAGGAAGATGTCCTTTCATCATCCACAATAGCTGGATGGCTTTCGAAACAAATTCATTAAGCTCTTTGCATTGGTCTGTCAGCTGCCCATGTTTCGTTCGAAATTCTTTCATAAAATAAGTGTCGAAAATCTACAAAGAAGAATTAGTGTTTGTTTGAGAAAACAAAACTTCATTTTATATCGAACACCTTAAAATGATAAACATGACTAAAGGTATTCCCTAACGTAAATATAAATGTTATTATTGTTACGTATGGTTAAATCACATTATGTAAGTTTTAGTCTAACGTAGTTTATACTGTATGTTTGTTTGCTTTCTAGACGAGATACTTCAAAGAACAAAATATGCACTTTTTTATTAAAATTAATTTCATAAAAATGTGTTTCGCTTACAAATTACAATGCATATGAAATATTTTTATAAGGTAAACATGTACAGGCGGTTAGTACCTGGTTAAGCGATACACAAGACACACTGGAGAGTGCCTTGTGTAAGTCCAGAACGAATCTCTCGACAGTCTTCTCTTGCAATGCGTTTAGTTCCACTGAGTTTTGGGCAGTCTACAAGAAATTATTATAACGTGTTTTTTATTCTGTGTTAGTTATTATAAGTACATAATTTATCGTTACTTACCATGCCGCTTAAGCATGTGAGCTGAAACATTCTTTGTTTATATTGACATTATTAATCCTGACATAAAATATTACATAAACATTCTGCGTATCATTGGTAAAAAACTGGAAAATCTGTAATTTAAAAGACGAAACTTGCAATAAACTTTTTGTCATTATTGAAATGGCCTCAATGAAACTATATATCCATAGTTTACAAAAGTGTGTGACATACATATTTCACGCAAGTCATATTTCGTTGCTGTTTTACTTCTGGATTTCTTACTTCGTCAACAACCATCTCAAACAGTTTTCTGACTTGTTGGTTGTTAGCTTTCAAACAGAATTCATCAATATTCTACAAAACAAACATTTGCTATACATTATTATGTGTTGGTTGTTGTAGATTGTTATGAGTCACATGATACTGAGAAAAATTTTCACAAATAAAACTGTAACTATTTATGTTGAAACGATTTGATGACATAATGACAATATTAGGAATAATATAATCATAGAACAACACTGCATAAAAAAAACAGACTGACTTAAACAGTAATTAGCACAATGTCACATTAATTCTCTTAGATACCTGTATTATATCACACATAATTGCAATGCTCTCTGGTTCCTTCAGATCATGTTTCTCCATATACGCCAGAAGGTCAGTCAGTTCGTTGTCATACAGGCTTCGAAACTGCTCGCCCTAAGATCATATTGAATAATTAATATTAGTTATTAGATTGTTATATAGTTTACCGAGGCAAAGATGTGTTTATTTAATTGATTCAAATTTTTCAGTTTTATAAACGCTTATTTCATTGTTCAACTTAGTTACTTGTGAGGTATTTTATTTCCTTCTATGAGTCATTTCCCTTCATACCATTATATTAAATATAACTAACATTATTTGAAAGGAAATTACAAAGTATAAAGAATGATTGCAGATTTATGATATTTCGATTTTTTAATAAAAATATTTTAGAAACTTAAATCTAACTACATTTTAATATTTCTAATACATGTATATTGTAAATCGTGTTTTTTTCAACGCATATTGAAAATGCACAATAAATTAGTGAAATATAACATTACCAACAGTGTGGGACGATATGGGTCGCTCAAGTCGGCTATGTTCGGGTTACCTGCAGTCAATTGAGAACCTAGTATGGAACTTAACCTGTGTTATAAAGGTTGAATAAATTTAATTTCATCAAAATTCATATGTTTATGCATATATTTTAAAAGAAAGCCAATTGTTTTACCAATGTTTGCACACATAGCTGATAAGTTGTATCAAGTAATAATCTTAATTGAGTGCATGTATGATATTTCTTGAACATTTAGGTCATACAATCTAACAAACTGAGGTCAAAATGTATCTCCAATAATATGAGTGTTTTGTCACCCTCTTATACAAATTCTTACACTTTTTCAAACGCTAAACATGATATGTATTAATAATTATCTGATAGATTTCAACGAATAAGTTTCCATCGAAGTGGGTTGCTCGTGTTACTACAGTACCTTGTTTCTAGTTCTGAAATGCTGAGTTTATATGTTTCCACGTCTTCTTTTAGCTTGTCATTTTCTTTACGCAATTTCTTCATCAAATTAGGAGTTTCGGGTCTATGGTTATGAATAGAAATGAGCAGAGAAATATTAGCGTAAAAACCAAGCAATCGACTCCATAATAAGCAGCAAGTTTATGTTCATAAGATAAACTGGTGAGTTCTATGTTCGAAATGCTAACGAAGTACTGCATAATAGAGAATTTGACATTTTTATGGAAAGCTGCGCAAGATGATATATTTATCGCTAATGATAGTAAAATCACATTAACGTTAAATGTATTATGTTCATTTGTTCATAACATGTTTAACTATATAGGTATTATGTTAAATAAATGCTCAAAATACCTTTGTCGTTTCATTGATTCGTTTTCCAATTTGAGATTGCAATTATCCCTTCCCAAGTTGTAGCTCCGATTTGGAGTTCTTGATCATAAGATAAATAAACACATAGCTAAGAATATTAAACTATACAAAATATTTTATAACTTATCTTGCAGTGGTGTGTGTGTGTTTTTAATATTTAGGTGTATGTGTGTGTATAGCAAATATATAAAGTTCCTTTAATAATTGCAATATACATATTGTGCATATGTATTAGAAGACTTATTAGAAGATTTCTTACATAACAAAATAGACCAGGTAAATGGTTTCATAACTTATGATTGACCGACAAGTACGCCATGATTATTTGTCGTGTTCTATGATATTTATTGGGATTTTGTTGTATATCACGTATGCGTTATACATTATTAAATAAAACTTTTTAACTAATAAATTTTGCAATAGTTTAAAAAACCACCAAGCTTTTGTACAAATTACTTCATCTTGTATTTTTTTTAACATAATACCCTGCTTTTGTGCCTTCATTTGTTTCATCATCGTCCGTCTTTTGGCTTTTGTCAGTATGCTGTTGTTGTTGTTGTCCGTCTAACTTTCTATAATTTTGAAAAAGACATACATAAACTTTCAAATACATATTGATATAAAGCGTACTTGATCAGTTTACTGCAGCAATGTTTCCGTCATTATTTGAAAGGATCATTCAGATGCATGTTCAACGTTGTGTTTTCATTTCAAGGTTTTTGAAATTGTAAATGTCATTACTTGGCTTTTATATAAAACAACTACTTCAGAAAAATTGCCAGTTAATTTTACAAACTTTTGGCGTTTTATATATATGAGTGATAATTTAAGTATTCGTATTAGAATACATGTTAAAAATCATATTATTATAACATAGTTGTGTATAGCAAACATATTCACTGTTTCAGAGGATAGATATAAATTTACCCATCCATTTATTGTTACTGCATGCATCTTTAATGCAATTCAAATGAAGCTATCGTATATATACCAAATCCCGTTTTAGTATAATATTTGCTTTTTTTGTTATGTGATGGCTGCCAAATATAATATAAAATGCTTGGTAGTCAAATGTTCTCTTGGACTAAATAAAATATGAAAACTCGTATGACTCATAACATTCTAATTGCATTTACCCATGTTCTTCCTCAAGATTGTCCTTTGTCATTCGCTTCTTCTCGTCGTTGGGACTTATATTATTTGTCTCTAGCTCCTTTATAAATTAACAATAATATAATGTGTTACACACAAGCGCTATATTTATTTTTGTTCTTAAATGATCGAAACAGAAATATCAGCCCATGGTATAAATATAATGATTCTCTAGCTTTAAATAAAGCCTTTTTGAAACTGTATTACCTTTCATCAATCAAGCCATTACAATTATACACAAAATTACATACGTATGTACAAGATTATTCTTACTTTTCAAATAAACTATGTAAAATGAACATGTGTGTTTATGTGTAAACGTCGAAAAAAAGATACATTAATTGTTTACCGTGATATATTTCAAGAATGATTTCCAATATTTTAGAGCCTTCTTCGCATCGCCCTTCATCTTGGACGAGGTCACCCCTTTTATGGCATTATCGAAGACGATTTCGATCAGGTATATTTTTGACTCCTCCATTACCTTGTTGTCCATGTAGGATAAATAGCCTAATATTATTGAAGATTACAAATATTTTTAGAAAAAAAAGCTAGTGGAGTAAATATTATCCGTTATTTTATATTTACATGTATCATGCATTTTTTGGTATTATAAAAAAACAAATAACGCAGAAAATATGTTACACTTCAAAGTCTAGTAAATAACGTATTTTATGTTAAAAATCTCCAAATCGATTGTGCGTACTATGTATTCATTATAATTGTATGGTCCTATATAGTGTTTGGTTAATATTTTATTTTTGTATGATTCGTCTCCTGAATAAGTTTAGAACGTGAACCAAAATATTTCAGTGTCTACCGTTAACGTCATCTAATCACATCCATGCAAAAAGCAATCGTAAACACGTACACTGTCACAAAGCTTGTATTTCCATTCATGTAATAAACTACTTCCGTGTTCGAATTGAAAATTTCGGACCAAAGTCGACAACCTATGTTCTTAACGCTCTTACAATTGATCGTTTAAATCACTAGTCATAAATTTCGTATGGTAAACACACAAGGATCTTGTAGTTTCTAATAGCCTTTGTCGTAAACAGTTGTCGTTGTGTTTATCTGAATTGATCAATATTCAGTTAACGTAGTTAGTATCAGGTTGCAAGGCTTACCTTAAAAGGCAATCGTCGACTTTAATATGTCTAGCAGTGCGTTGTTAAATAGCTTAATTAAAACTTCGTTGACTTGGTTATAAAGATTTCGTCCGAAATCGAAAGTATTAAGAAAAATGTACACCAAAGTTAATCAATAAAAAGTACCGAATGATCATCCAGCCGTGTAGATTTCCAAATAGACATGAGTCAACGTTTATGAATTTTAATTACATTTTCAATTAATTAGTTCAAAGACTGTGACGAAAAATGAAGCTAAACCAACTCCGTATTGAGCGCTTGTTGACTCTACGTAAATTTCGCTATATCGTCCATAAACTCGCACATTATGGTAATAAGCAATGTTTTAAACTGTAAAACTGAGCAGAGACCAACATCTTCTTCAATGTGCCTGTTTCGCACCAAAACAACTTTTAGTAGTTTTCTAAAAAAACATACCACGATTATGTTGATGGTTGTTTGAATAATTGGAGGAAGTGTAGTTTCACAATTTAAATTCAACTTTAGATATCAATATTTTCTAGTTCAACATAAACTTGAAGGTCATGAAGTATCGATTACCTGCGTGATGGGTTTGATTTGTATGTTCTTCATAGTTTAACCACTATTTTGATAAATGTTGTAATAGTTGTGTCTGTTTGCTTTTTTCGCCTTTTCCAACAGTATTATACATTATACATGTATCACTATGGTCAGTAAACATGTACACACTTCTACTTGAATCACATTTCTACTTGAATAAATAGCTGGTTTATCGATTATAACTTTATAAGTACGCATACTTATGCCTAGGACTGACAACTGCCTTACACGAATCAGAGGTAAGGGGACAATGCTCGTAGAAAAAAATGTCATGACCAATCCCTACAGAGTTATGTGACTGGACTGGGAATCGAAACAGCGGTTCAAACTAACCCGGCAAACTTAGTCCTTACTTCGTACATAGCAACATCGTGCGAACTCTGTAAAAAAAACATCAATGCACGTTGAACACGATATTTTATGTAAAAATACACCAATAAACATACAAATAGTTATCTTACGGAAACTAAAAACTAAAAAAGTTATTAATGAACTGAGAAAGACTTAAATGCCTATATCATAACGGCTCAGACGTCCATGATCAAATATTGCTTAAAATTTATTAGTATAGGTAAATACATGTGATTAGGCGGTAAAACAATACAGCTAGCATACCTCGATGTTTTAATCTCAAAATACATGCCTATCAATAGATTCACAGTTCGGCCTGATGAGTGTAGAACAAAGCTCTATTGGTATGGACACAATCGGCAGGTTTGATGGTGATGATAGGTGCAAATCATTCAATATCCAATATTGAACTGAGCTCGGCTAATCAGTTAGATATATAATAATCTAAAAAGTAGAGGATATTCCCATAACTATGGAACAAAAACGTTCAACCGCTGTGTACAGTAGTGTTCGAAACTGGTTTTAAATTGCAATTATTTCAATTTTTGAAACAAATTGAGCCGGATACATAGCGGTACGTTTACTTTATTATGACGTTTTTTTCGGGACCTGTAATTACAAATTTCGTTTATATCACAATTAATGCATATTGAAACGTGCGGGTTTTAGATGTCCGGTAACTAAAAGTGCTTTATGAAACAATAACTAGTTTTAATTCGAGAACACTTAAAGTAAATATTAATTATAGTGATCAGTATACTGCTTATTTCGAACAATTGCAAGTAATTTATTTATGAGACAGTCACTTTTGAAATTACATTTGTAAAACGCAATCGCGTCCGTTAGCTATGAAGTTTTACAATAAATATGATACTTCTTTACTTCAAAACACACACTCTTTTGATAAATTAAACTAAACATAAAATGATGATGTTTTCCTTTTGAAATATGCTTAATAACATTTCAACATAACCGTTTTGAAGACGCCCTTTAACCACCGTTGATGCGTTTTAAAGTTAGAATTACTAATGCAATATTGAGAAATATTCTAGCAAAGTCGAATTGTTGATCATTTACACAAAATCAGACTATGAATTACTTATTTATTATAATCACATATACATATAAACGATAGTCAGCTTAGTTCGTATACACTAACTTTCGAAAACTAGACTTCAACTCAGGAAAAAAAACATGTTCACCCAGTTGATATTCTAAATTAAAAAAAAACAAACGTGATGTTGTCGTATGAAAAAAAAATTGACAGTGGACAGCTTCCTTTGTCGTGCATTCCAGCTAAAACTTTTTTGTCCAAGGTAAACTACCACCACAGTTCTACCAATAAAAAAGTTCTAAATAAATTTTATGTTTTCAATTTTTCTCTCTCACCCAACCGATTTTTTTAGAACCTTAACCTTTTTCAGTTTTATACTATTTTTGCTGCAAAATATCATATTAAAAAATGCAAATGAAAAGAGTTTTCAATCTAAGAGATTTGAAAGATTTCAGTTATTGAATTTCGTTACTGGAATGGATAATAATGTATTCATTACAAAATAAAGATGCGAAAAAATGTTTTGCCATAAAATCTACGCAAGATGTTTTCTATGTTGGTCGAAAAAACTGATTTTTAGGCCCAATTATAATTCTTGCACTTCCGTTTACTCGCAGCTAAGATTACCAGCATTGTTGAAATACATTTTAACTGAATGTAAATCAGCAACTGCCGATTTTATTGATCTTAATCTTGAATTATCTTTCAAATAAAGATTAATATTGAGCATATGTCTGCCTAAGGCAAAATCTTACATTTTTACTGCATTTTTCCTTTTAACATTATTACCTGGCAGCAATTTCAGTGATGAATACGAGTGTTGAAATTTAGCACTCTAAATTCCATAGCGAACGTAATATGATTGACAAAACAAAAACTTACAGGCCTTTGACTGAAGAACTAGGCTCAATCATTAAAAACATTTATCAATGTTAAAGGGCGCATCAAAACAAGAATACATGCATGAACTAAGATAACATAATATGTGATTATCAAATCCAGTTTTCAAACTAGTGACGGGAGGTTTCAACAGAATGCACCAACAATGTTCGTTTCATTTGTATGACAAGTTGTCACTGATTGTGTGTAGCGAAAATGTATGAACCTTAGTAAGTGTAGCAATGTTTAAGAAATCAATGTCAAACGTTTTTCTAGCTTAGAAATACATGCTATAATCGGATTTCTCAATTTAGTAACAATAACTTCGCAATTAAACTGCAAATACTTATTATCTTTACCCGTCTATGCACAATTTAACTTTTTAGATTGATCAAGGTTTACCTGATAAGAACACTTTACTCGTACATACATTCATAGATATATGTTTAATGCATAATCATCAGAGGTATATGGACGGGCGTAGGTAGCTAATAACGTATGGTCTCACATGAGCGACTCACTTGCTTACAAACAATTTACTACATGATAATCACTAGCCTTAGCTGGTCATACATTTAGGCTTTGATAAATGAAATATATGCGTATATCATGATTTTATTTCATACCATTTTATGTACGTTTATTATTTTTCAAAAATATGTAAATTTAAACATTGTTGACTTGCGATAATTTTTAAAAGTTGTTTCTAATTTCAATATTTTTAAATCGAGCGAGGTAAACTTATTCAGTGTTAACATCCTTTCACCTGTTTAACGTACGTGAACTTACTTTAAGTAGATGGATGAACGCGTGGGTTCGGTGATGCGGGTGCTGACTGCGATGGAGGAGCTCGACCACAGCGAGCTGACACGCGGCAACGTGAAGGCGGCGTCACGTGCCGTCGAGAGCATCAGTAACGACCTGCGGAAGGATACCGGTGCTGGTTACAATTTAATGAATTTTAACGTTAAATTAACAATTTCTGTCTGGAATTAAGCATAAAAAAACTCAGGATCAGGTATTTTGGTTTGATTGTTTAAGTATATCAAACGTAATGGTTTCTTAAAACCACGAATTAAGTAGGGATGTAGTTAAAGTTGTGATCTCATTTAATCGAATATAAACAGGAATGCTTGATTTCACAAAGAGTCAACTTAATTAGCTAAACAACTTAGCCCTTTCGTAGGTACAACAATTGCCCACGCCCTTTTTTTCAGGTGTTTCCAATGCGGCAGATTCGTTCACAAAGCTCTTGACCATGGCTGAGAAGGGAAACTGGACAGAGCTTCGGAACGCCCGCAACAACGGCCTCATGCCCAACGCCAGACAAGAGGTTGACGAACTGGTCAGCAGTCTCCAAAAAACTGCTTCGGTAATATAACTGACATTTACAGCCCGAATACTTTGGCAATGTGTTAGGCCGTCCAGAGAACTTGGACTTTATTGTTGATTGATTTGTTCGGTGTAAAATATTCATGCTCTTTTGAACAGTGTTCTAAAGACTAAATACTATGCGTAAGTGAATATCGACATAGCATCGTCAATAAAAATGTTCTATTTTTTGCAAAGTATAATTGACATATATCGCTTTATACTATTTTCATTGGAATGTTTCGTTTATGTTAATGAAATACTATAAAAATTGAGTATTATATGATACTGTATTAGGATTAAATTAGTATAATAACCATATAAATATACTGTTAATCCAGCAAATAGGGCATGTTAACAGCATTTAAATTACGGTGCGTTGTTATCAAGTCAAATATTATATTCTTAAACCGAGCTATTCATCGAAGTATTATTTGATGACTGCGCCTATTGGTCTCTACATTTTTGTACTGCTTCCAACTATTCTTACTACATAGTTTCATTATTCTAGAATAACGTTGAATGTATATTATTTATTGCAGAAAACATTCGCTTCAGCAAATAAACAAGTTTAAATTTTTAAATGTATAACCTTA
The DNA here is from genome assembly GCF_020536995.1 of Dreissena polymorpha. Taxonomy (NCBI): domain Eukaryota; kingdom Metazoa; phylum Mollusca; class Bivalvia; order Myida; family Dreissenidae; genus Dreissena; species Dreissena polymorpha. The sequence continues at coordinate 54,856,046 of NC_068358.1, read as the reverse complement.
AGTATTGACCTCAGGTCACACCATCGCCTGCGATGGGTCAGCCAGCGAAAAAGAAGGACGTTGACAGGGGGTATCCGCCCCAACACACGGCCGAGAGCGACCGCGAGTACCAGCGCCGGAAGAGGGATGCGGAACTAGAGCACCCAGAGCGCCGCCGCCTCGAGCCGAGCTGGTCCGCCACGCCACCTTCCGATTATGACAAATGCGATCTAAGGAGACGAGATGATCCAAAACAAGTTAGCAGTCAGTAAGTGTGTCAACATGTTTGATAGTGTAAGGGGTAGATCTCAACGTGTCATTCATGAATTCAATCCGTTATGTCAATGTCATATCTGGCTTTGCATGTGAACACTGTAAAAATAATAAAACACTTCAGTTTTTCAAACATCGCAATTCACGGAATGAGCTTGCTTGTGCTGTGTTGTTTTCTTTGAAATGCGTCATTTAATTATTTGAAGAAAAGCGTAAACGGTGCTCGTGTTCGATAAACTACTCGTAACTCTTTAGCTTTCGATTAGCTGTTGTGACATAATTAGTGTGTTTCTCTAGATGCATTCAATGTACTTTATACAGTCTATTAAATACAACTTTTATTTTGCTATTTGTGTTTCAAAGAATAAGTCAGCTGGCAGCGGAGCGATTGCGCGGTACCAAATCCGTTGCTTTGGACGAAGCGACCACGCCCAAGCACGTGTCGGACATGTTCGTGGATCTGTACAACGGCGAGTGGACCGCAGCGTACGAGGAACTCAACAAGTCTAACCGGGACGCCGGCGAAACCATACAACATTTGATCAGAATCCTTCAGGTAAGTGCGCACATGTACGGAAATGTCTGTTCACATCTGATCACTCCCCATTCCTCTCTGGGTCCTTATTTAAAAAAAAAGAAAAGACATATATCCGTTTCACAACAAGCACTAGTTTAAATTATTGTTCTTTAGTTTCTTTTTTTAGTAACTTGCCATGTATCGAATTAGTCTAATTTAGCTATTAATGTATTTATTTTAAATGGCGGCCGATTATAAAATGTGTTTGTTTCCGTTTCGATGCACGATCGATTTGCAGTGATGATCCGTAGCTAAATGTGCATAATCACGCGACCACGATATGTTGCATTTTTCCGAACGTCACCGATTTTTAATGACAGTAAGAATAAACCGTATACAATATGACAAACAACATTATAATATATTACCATAACAATTATGTAGACATTTGAACCGAGATCAACAAATAATGAAAATTTACAGCCGAACCAGATTTCCACTGAATGGACGATTAAAACCTGAAAAAATACCCATTAAAGGCAATGGGCAAAAAAATCGTAGATGTTGGCACTTAGTGTAAATTTGTTTGAAAATTGCAGCATTCTCAAAATATGCTAACTTTTTTTTACGACGGTGTCTGGTCTGTTCCAGAACGCTTACGACCACTGCCTGAAGACGGCCGAGAGTCAGATCATGAACATGCTGATGCACATGGAGAACGAGATGCTGTACCCCAACATCTCCGCCCAATCAAGAGTAAGGACTCACATAGTGCGATGCTATTCATGTGGTGAATTACAGTTGCAGTATTGAAAAATATATTATATGTTGTCCCCGAAAATTGCCGCGTACTCAAACATCCATATATACATGTTTATTAAAGTAGTGTAGTGTGGATGTGTATATTGTGAAAGGTGTCCGTCTAGTGTTCGGTCATGTGTCCACTCATAGTGAACGTTATTAAGATCTTTCCCAGGACACTACTAGTATATATATATATATATATTTTAACTCTGCATTCGCGTATTTATTAATATGCGTCTCTCTCAGCATGACGCTTTCGCATCAATCGAGTTAAAATGCATGGACTTACAATAAATAAATGTAGAGTTGAATGAAATCATTTCCCGGGAATGGCGCGTGTTTTCTTGACATTTACTTAGTTAATATCCCCCTGTAATTCATGGTTACAATCACTAAGGAGCAATCTGAACGTTTAAACGTAAGATGGTCCGATATGTGTTATTTATATGTCTTCTCAGTCTGCGCTGGAGGCTCAAGTAAGGCCAGACCGACGTAACGTCGCCCTGGTCCGCGAGAGCGACGACATGATCAAGGAATACCGGAAATACGGAGCGACAGCCTCGCTGCCAGTTATTAAATGGGTATGAACTGTTTGCATGTAGCAAAATCATTTATAAAGGCTGCAAAACAGTGTTTCCTGTATGAAGGGCTTTGTCAATTGATCCGATATTGCGTGGTTGCAGTTGGTATACGTTGTAATTATATAATCATCATGAAACGCGAAATTTAGTCATTATGTGATGCTATACTGATTGACAATAACAGTACATCACATCGACATCAAATCCCTCACATTCTTAAATCAAAGTTGTCCACTTGAAATACAAGACAAATAGCATCTTGACGCCACTTGTACTTTTTAAAGAGTATTGTCTTTATCTTTTTAAGCTTTTTTACGAAGACATTCTGAAGACTATCCAACCCGCCCAAAGGCCCACCACCGCCCAAGTTGCCTACGTCGACCGCTGTGTGGACGTCTGCTGGCTCATGGTAACCCAGAACACGCCGATGCACCTTGAGTTCTGCCGCCAAGGGGACCGTCCTTCCGCAATGTTCCGGCCGTTTACACGAATGGGCAATGCCGTGCAAAACTGCGTCTGGCCGGCGCTTTTCTTGAGCAAAGGGGGATCACTCATGGAGAAAGGAGTTGCGCACCTTGTCTAGAATCTTAGTTTCTATCTGGTTCTATTATCTTTTCAAAACAGGGGCATTGTTACTGCCTGATGATCGATTTCGTTGCCCCTTTTTACGTTATTGTTATGATTTGTGCGTGTGTGAGAATGATTTATGTAATTACGGAAACCGTCATTTATTGCACAATATTTTGCACAAACATATTTTTCCCTATAAAACTCATTTGACGTATCATAATGAATCTTATACTTCCCAAGGTTTAACACAAAACTTTGAAAATAACACTGGGAAGACATTTATTTATTTATTGTAAATTGTGTGATTCATACGCTCAATAGTTTGATTTCTGTCGGACTCTATATAATAAACATTATTATGCTTTATAACAGACATACGACCACTAATAGACCTGTATATTCCTTACAAAACAATATCCAGCCGGTCATTAAATACGCTGTATCTCTTTAAACGACGTTTTTATTGATGACAAATTTATAAACAAGGAAAAACAAAAAGTGGCCCTACTTATTTGCTATGACACAAAAATCACGGTTATATTAAACATGATAAAATTACAATCTTTCAAAATTTAAGTTTTTCTTTCTGAGCACCGGCTAACACAACACCTTTGGTCAAAACATCTCCGCCCACCTGGGATAGGACCGCCGGCCAAACAGTTGTAAATGCTCGTTTGCCCGCTTTCTTGTTGAAGAATTCGAAATACTTAGGCACGACCTTTTCCGAAGGTTCAATCCAGTGCAGATGCAAGCGAGGCTTGTGCATGGCCATGAGCCACGTCAACTGTGTCGCGCGCTTGGCCAACGCCGTCACTTGTTCGGGTGTGTTTTTGCTTGCCATTAATTGCGGTAACACAACGTTCACGAACAACTGAAAATGGACACACTTTGAATAGAGTCAATATGTTTGTTGAAAGGATTAAACCTATAATCAGCTAGTAACAATACTATAATTGTGTACACTAGTTGCGTAGCAATATTTCGCATTACTAAATTGTTATTTAACCAACATTGTATTTTGAACATTTATCGCGCCGTTCTGCAAAATATCAAGCACTTATGAAATTATCAAAATCTTAAACCCTTCAATACTTTGAACTTAATATCTTCAGAAACGCTCAGTTTGTATGGCAACTACAAAGGTTGCTACTATTTATAATCCTTGATTTACAGCTTTGGTGAACTATCCACGAACAGTTTAACAAAAGTTAATAATAGCTCACACATAATCCTAAACGTTCATTTTCAAAATACAATACTGATTACCACAACGCCTCGTGCCTTTATAATATCCGAAATGCTCTCCCTTAAGAAACATGACTGGAGTTGAATATATAAGTATTTATATGTATATATAAGGCATATACATCATCAATTGTGATAAAAGTGAAAAGTATTTCTAAGTGTAACTCGCATGTTTGTACAATATACCTTATTTATTAAGAAATAAACTTTTATTATTAGTATTAAACGTGTTGTGCAACCAAACGAAGCTACCATGCTACACACTGTTAAATTCAAAGCGGGGAAAGAAAGATTGCGGAAAAACTACGACATGAGGTGAATGTCAAAATAGAGAAATTCAACCCCATATAAAGAAAACAAATACATTTCAAACGATATGTAACTCAGATATAGAAATCAAAATTGCGAAAGTTTGTTTCTTTTTTTTTTGTTGATCGGTAATTTCGAATTGTATTTCAATTAAATGACGGCATTTGGTTAACCAAATTGCAAACAATGTTTACACTTAAATGTGTATAAATAATCAGAGGATCTAGAAGTAGCAACACACTGTGAGCCTGTTTCCTAAGTTACAAAGCCAATGCGCACCTCTTGCAATCCGGGAATGGTCTGTGAGCACAAGATGCTCTTGAAGTCATCCAGTAGTTGGGATCCCTGCTCTAACGTCTTCTGTGTATCCAGACTGTGCTCCCCCGTCGGTTTGTATTTCTGAAAGGTTCACACCACATTCTTCCTTATTTACGATTTTCTCGACTGACTATCATAAGCAGTGTCATGAAAAAATGGGTCGGGCCATATGCGACCAGCGAAGCTCCCGACTTGCTTGCGCAATCGCCATCTAATTAGATCACGAAACCTTGGTTTGTAGCAACGCTGGCCTTGTATGACATAAGCCCAATATTTTCATGACATGAATCTTGTAAATGTTTTGTAAGGAGTTGGTCTGGTCTTGTACATGTGGCATTGTGATGTTTGTGTACAAAAATGCCACTAATTATCGACGAACATAATATTAGTTTTTTTAAACGTGGTACTTATTTTTAGTACTAGTTTGCATTGAACCACGTGATCACTATACGTGTTTATGTACGAATGAAAATTAGAAACAGATAACTTTACGAACCGTATACAATTTAAATACACACTCAGCTGTTGGCAAATTCCTAAGAAACACAACCTATAACTATTAATTCATAATACATATAATATAAAAAGAGCTACACAAACACTGTTATCAGAAAATGAATTGCCTAGCTAATTACCAGTGTTGTCCTTGGCTGGGCATATGAAGGTCGTAACATCAAGTCCTTCATTTTGGCAGCCAGATCAAAGAATGTGGAATTTTGATCTTCAGCTATGCCGATGCTAAATTTGTATGCTTCCTGTGAAAAAGTGTTTAATGTCAATATGTTCACCCGATACGACTCGAGTTAGTCTGTTCAACAGGCCTTAGGTTAACGGAGTTAGCCTGTACGGACAGGCAATGGTATTACCATCATACCATTTGGTATGGGGTTAGCCTGTAGATAACCTGGATAAAAGATCTATAAATAAATAGTTAATTTATAGATTACGAAGGAAAAGGGATTAGGTCACGGTATCTCGATCTCTCGATTATTTATTGAAAATAATGAAGAAAAACGCCTTTTTAGGTCTTAAACCAATAAAGAATGGAAATATTGGATATAAATTTATTTATTAATCAATGAATTTAGAACATTTTAAGATTAAATATATTGCACACTGACAGTGAATAGATTAATAATTTTGAAAACACTAGGGATTTGTTTATAGTTTGATTATATTTAAGTATAAAATACCAAAAATAATAATCAAATTATTGTAAATAGAACAGGGTTTCATTCAATCATGTATTTATTTATGTATTAATGTATTTTTTTATGAATTTATTTTTTTTATTTATTTTTTCATTCATTCATGCGTTCATTTATGCGTTCATTCATGCGTTTATTCATTCGTTTATGTATTTCTTTCTTTCTTTATTCATTCATCTATTTATTTATTTATCTATCTATTTATCTATTCATTCCGTTTGTGCGTACACGGGCTTTTACATTGGTTTATTGGTTCGTTCGTTCGTTCGTAATTTCTTTCAGTCAGTCAGTCAGTCAGTCAGTCAGTCAGTCAGTCAGTCAGTCAGTCAGTCAGTCAGTCAGTCACTCAGTCACTCAATCACTCAGTCAGTCAGTCAGTCAGTCAGTCACTCAATAACTCAGTCACTCAGTCACTCAGTCAGTCAGTAGCGAGCGAGCGAGCGGGTCGGCCTGTCGGTCGGTCGTTCGTGCGCTCGTTTGTTATTTTGTTCGTTCGTTCATGCGTCCGTCAATTTGTTTGTTCGTTCGTTCGTTTGTGCGTTCGAGCTTTTCTGCGTTCGTAATCATCATCATCATCATCATCATCATCATCATCATCATCATCATCATCATCATCATCATCAACAACAATAACAACAACATCATCATCATTATCATCGTCATCATTATCATCATTTTTTTTTCATTTCTTTATATATTTTGTATTATTTGTATTGTATTACATTAAATGTATATTATGTTAATGCTTCCACGTTAAAACAAAATGCATGTTGAATGAAGTTACAAAAATCGATTGGTGATATCGTCACATAGCAGGAGGAAGGGTGCCTTGGGTACTTTATGACATATCATGCCGACAGGGTGATTGATGTCGGTGTGTCATGCTACATTGTCCTGTTTATTGGACCCTTAATGCGATTAAGCCCCTTTTAATAATGGTGATAACTGTAATTTATATTGCTTAACAATAACAACGAGACTGCGAAAACAAATGCCACAGGTTATTTATTTGACTCTTTCTTCGTTTCAATATATATTAAAAGTATATTGATTATCTGAAGTGTGACTGTCTTTAGTTTGAAGATTTAGTACGAAATTACATAAAAACTATAGGTGTTAATTTACTAAAGCAATTGACTCTTTAACATGTGTTTTTTTTTATGAAACTACGAAAATGGTAGCAAGAAGTATCCTTTTTTAACGATGCTCGGTACATATCCCGATCGTGAAAATAAAGGTTGAAATAAAACGTTATATTTAAATTACTGATTTTTTAAGTTTTAAGTCGCATATCAAACACATCAAATGTTTTATGTAGTGTATTGTATATTTACGTATGACAGTTTGAAGTCCTGCTGATATAATTTATAAATCATTAAAAAGGGCATATCATATTTCCCGTGCACTTTTATACACTTAATTATAGTATTTGCCGGGAAAGAAAACCATATTGGAAGTAATCAAACTGCACACTTGTGTGCGTACATATAACTTGAACTACATTAAGCACTGTTATATGCGTCCTCATATCAGTCATATGGCATATTATGTATGTAGCATACGTCTGTTCTCAAAAATTGAACTATATGGTATTTAAGTATTTCATTTAGACGCAGTTGTCTTTCCACACATTCTAATCACACATGTATGACTACTTGCGTTTCTTAATTGGACAATCTAACCTGTACTTTACGACAGAAAATTTAAGTCAGACTATTATATAACGGAGCCGGTCGATGTCTGATCTATATGAATGAACTTGACGCTCAAATGGATAAGATTTAGGGATCACAACCAATTTAAGTCAGACTAATAGCCGGCCGATGTCTGATCTATATCAGATAACTTTACGCTCAAATAGATTAGAAAGGGATCACCACACAGGTTGCTAATACACAGTGTAGACTTCCGCTGTTTTATTGTTGAAACATGTATGTTTAGAAAGCATGGCCAAAATAATATGGAATCCAATTTTGAAATAAAAAATCGTCTGAAAATAGCGCCGTTGACTTGTTAATTGAAGAGTATAGATGACATCAAAGAAGTGATTTTCTAGACACCTGGAGACAACTGAGGACGACACATACAATTAAGTAAATAATAAAACAACTAATAAACATCATATGGAAGCAGATGATATCTTACTTAAAAGTCAACAGATAAGTTGAGGCTAAAAATCGTATTTTATAAAGGACTATAATTGCATCTTTGTCCAATTAGATGTCTTGCAAGCGAATGTTTATTTCAAATGTAGTATGTGCTGTGATAGAAACCATCTTTGCGCCCAAATTATTAAGTTATTTAATAACGTGCATTGAATTTTTTTCCTGGTATGTGAGAGTTTAAACTTGTATTATACTGTGAAAAGCACCCATGGAACTTCACCGATGTTATTTCTATTTAATTTTAATAATTTACACTATTTCAATTTAGAACGTTTTATATAATTTTATTTTGTATGTTTGTTACAACAATATATTTAAAACGAAAATTAATACATTTAATTAACTAAAAAAAGCTAAAAGGTTGAACACAAAATAAGTAAATAAATTATTAAATACATCAAAAAATGAATGAATGAATAAATGGCTGGCATGGCTGGCTGGCTGGCTGGCTGGATGGCTGGATGGATAGGAGGGAGGGAGAGAGGGAGGAAGTAAGGAATGGAGGGAGGGAGGTCGTGAGTGGGAGGGAGGGACGGAGGGAGGAACGGAGGGAGGAACGGAGGGAGGGACGGAGGGAGGGACGGAGGGAGGGACGGAGAGAGGGACGGAGGGAGGGACGGAGGGAGGGACGGAGGGAGGGACGGAGGGAGGGACGGAGGGAGGGACGGAGGGAAGGACGGAGGGAGGGAGAGAGGGAGGGAGAGATGGAGGGAGGGAGGGGAGGGAGGAAGGAAGGAATGGAGGGAGGGAGGGAGGGAGGGCGGGAGGGAGGGAGGGACGGACGGACGGACGGACGGACGGAAGGAAGGAAGGAAGGAAGGAAGGAAGGACGGAAGGAAGGACGGACGGAAGGAAGAAGGATGGAAGGATGGAAGGAAGGTTGGATGGCTGGATGGATGGGAGGGAGGGAGGAAAGTAAGGAATGGATGGAGGGAGGTCGTGAGTGGGAGGGAGGGACGGAGGGAGGAACGGAGGGAGGAACGGAGGGAGGAACGGAGGGAGGGACGGAGAGAGGAACGGAGAGAGGGACGGAGGGAGGGACGGAGGGAGGGACGGAGGGAGGGACGGAGGGAGGGACGGAGGGAGGGACGGAGGGAGGGACGGAGGGAGGGACGGAGGGAGGGACGGAGGGAGGGACGGAGGGAGGGACGGAGGGAGGGAGAGAGGGAGGAAGAGAGGGAGGGAGGGAGGAAGGAAGGAATGGAGGGAGAGAGGGAGGAAGAGAGGGAGGGAGGGAGGAAGGAAGGAATGGAGGGAGGGAGGGAGGGAGGGAGGGAGGGAGGGAGGGAGGGAGGGAGGGAGGGAGGGAGGGAGGGAGGGAGGGAGGGAGGGAGGGAGGGAGGGAGGGAGGGAGGGAGGGAGGGACGGACGGACGGACGGATGGACGGACGGACGGATGGATGGAAGGAAGGAAGGACGGAAGGAAGGACGGACGGAAGGAAGGAAGAAGGATGGAAGGATCGAAGGAAGGTTGGATAGCTGGCTTGCTGGCTGGCTGGCTGGCTGGCAGGCTGGATGGATGGGAGGGAGGGAGGAAGTAAGGAATGGAGGGAGTGAGGTCGTGAGTGGGAGGGAGGGACGGAGGGAGGAACGGAGGGAGGAACGGAGGGAGGAACGGAGGGAGGAACGGAGGGAGGAACGGAGGGAGGAACGGAGGGAGGAACGGAGGGAGGAACGGAGGGAGGAACGGAGGGAGGGACGGAGGGAGGGACGGAGGGACGGACGGAGGGAGGGACGGAGGGAGGGACGGAGGGAGGGACGGAGGGAGGGACGGAGGGAGGGAGGGAGGGAGGGAGGGAGGCAGGGAGGGAGGGAGGGAGGGAGGGAGGGAGGGAGGGAGGGAGGGAGGGAGGGAGGGAGGGAGGGAGGGAGGGAGGGAGGGAGGGAGGGAGGGAGGGAGGGAGGGAGGGAGGGAGGGAGGGAGGGAGGGAGGGAGGGAGGGAGGGAGGGAGGGAGGGAGGGAGGGAGGGAGGGAGGGAGGAGGGAGGGAGGGAGGAGGGAGGGAGGACGGAGGGACGGAGGGACGGAGGGACGGAGGACGGAAGGAAGGAAGGAAGGAAGGAAGGAAGGAAGGAAGGAAGGAAGGAAGGAAGGAAGGAAGGAAGGAAGGAAGGAAGGAAGGAAGGAAGGAAGGAAGGAAGGAAGGAAGGAAGGAAGGAAGGAAGGAAGGTAGGAAGGACGGAAGGAAGGACGGAAGGTAGGACGGACGGAAGGAAGAAGGATGGAAGGATGGCAGGAAGGTTGGATGGATGGATGGATGGATGGATGGATGGATGGATGGATGGATGAACAAACGAACGAACTCATGAACAAACGAACATAAATACATAAATGAATGAATAAATGCATGAACGAACGAACGAATGAATAATCGAATGAACGAACGAACAAACGAAAAAAAAGAATTAACCAAAGACCAAAATCAAAAAAGAACGAAATAACAAAAGAACAAACAAACGAACAAACAAACGAACGATCCGAGGAACGAACCAAAGAACGAACGAACCAACCAACAAACAATAAACAAACGCACGAACGTCACAAACAACAAACAAACAGATGGACGAACTGACGGACGGATGGAAGGATAAATGAATGAATTAATTAATAATTAGATAAATAGATGGGTAAATAATTAAAAAAAATAGTTAAATAAAATTACGTTGATACTTTTTGTTTGTTATTATTTTTGCTATTGCATACTTAAATATAATTTAACTACATGTATCAACAATGCATAGTGTTTTTCAATATTGTGAATCTATTGTACATTTCACAGGTATTTCAAATAAACCACGCGGTAACAAGATAGATTCACTTTAGCATTTATTATATTCAATCTTAAAATGTTCTAAATTCCTTGAATAAAATTAATATTTGCATTCTATATTTCACATATTTATTAAGTTCAAGACCTAAAAGGGCGTTTTTCTTCATTATTTTCAATAAATAATTGAGAGATCGAGATACCGTGACCTAATCCCTTTTCCTTCGTCATCTATAAATAACCTATTTATTTATAGATCTTTTATCCAGGTTATCTACAGGCTAACCCCATACCAAATGGTATGATGGTAATACCATTGCCTGTCCGTACAGGCTAACTCCGTTAACCTAAGGCCTGTTGAACAGACTAACTCGAGTCGTATCGGGTGATATGTTCAATTCAACCATGAATGCACTTATACGAATACATGATTTTATTGAATGCTTTTGGGTGGTTTATATAGAAATACAGTGAATAAAAGCTGATAATTAACGGTTTTAAACAGTGAAAATTATCGATAGTGTTCATTGTGTTACCGAAACTATTGTTATATATTTTTGGTTTTCTGATTGCGAGTCCCAGTTTAAACAAGGGCGACTACTCTGCATTCAATGTAAATAATAACATACGGATTAGTTTCCCTTGAACATACATGTTATTTCGGTGCGCCCATTTGGATTCCACCAAATCCAACACATATCCTCTATATCTAAAGTTCATAACATAATTTCATAAATTTATATTTTTAATTACGTTTGAAGAAACTTTGAATACTTTCGACAGTAAACACTTTTTTCCGATGAATAAGTTTGAAAATATTTATGAAGATCTTTGATCTTAAAGCAATGTCTAGCCGACGTAATAACATCATTGAGTGTAAAACATGCATGCATGCTAACTCAATATAACAACAGTGACATCTTTTTTTAACTATTACAAATGGAATTCTAGCGCAGATATCCGTATTTGCGATTTGTATAGTTTACAATTTAGTATATGTTAAAGGTAAATTCTTCATTTTACCCTCATTAAATGCATATAAAAGCAGAATAAATGACTCCAAAAAACTAAATACAGTAGCTTCACAGTTTTACTTAAAATCTTCATTGAGTAAGGATACATTGCCTTAGAAAATGCTCTGATATGACATGGACGGTTTATACACCTGACACATACTGTTACTCTTGATTTATTTATAATTGTATCAACCAACTTCATTAAAGAACTTACTTTCACGATTTTAAATAGCGTAGCCAATATGTTTGTCTCGTCAGCCCAGGTGGATTTCAAGTGGTTAAATGCTGCGGCCCATTCAATCATGTACAGGTCGGAAAAGTTGTCCACAACCTGGTCACGTGGGGCGTAGTCTTCAACTGTCACGCCCTTCACGACCATACTTTCTGGTAACTTGCGCAGCATCTCTATTCTGAAGATTACCGGTAATTAAATTTTAAACCGCGCACTGTGTACTTTTCGAAGCGCAATCATTTGGGAAGTAAATTATGCGTCGACTCACAAAAAAAGTGTTTATTGTAGGATATACTACTAAAATAAGATAATATGCGAGTTGACCAGTTTGTTAATTGAAATTGACAGTAAGTCAGTGTCCTAACCCTAGTTAGCGTTTTCGTGTGTTGATCTTGATGCAGTATTATTAGTTATGCTGATGTAAGGCTGGTCTAGAACATCTCCAATTTGTTAACATTAACTCTCCTTTTATAAGGTAAATGACTCAACACAATATATATAATTTAGTTTCACATTTAGACTTGACTACATTTTTTAAAGTTTACAGTTCGTTTCAAATATGTTTAAGATGACAAGCAAAATGATCAAGGTAGCTACATGTACCTCCTTTGAAAGTCAGCTAGAAGCACTTCCTTGTGATGAATTTGCGATTGTAAAAACTTGTTCTTCTCAAGCACTTGTTTAATCTCAGATTTTGCTTCATTGCTCCAATGCTCAGGCACGTTCTGCAAAAATCAATAGACAATAGTAAACGTGTATCTACTGAATTCCAGATTGTAATTACATAATTTATATCATGAATATTTTATACAAATACAAAAGTTGGTTAAGCATGTTTTGTAGGATCATGTTGTTTGTTTTCATTGGTGTGCGAGCTATAAAACGAATACTACTAATCATCATTGCATGTACTTGTCAAATGTTCATCTATGAAAACCACAATATTCCAATTAAAGCTGAATCCCCGAAACAGAATCGAAATCGAATGTCATTCACAAAGATTAACCGTGAGAAACAGGTCAAACTTTCTTAAAAACAACTTTTTAAAATTGAGTTCGATTTGCATCATTTGCATATATATAAACAAAAAAACTTACCCTGTCTTTTTTTTCAAAATCCGCCATGCTTTCCTTCATGGCGATAAACTCACGTCGAGCCTGCGTGACATCTTGCTGTGAGGGCCGTTCATTACGCTCCAGTCGCTCTAGTAACACATCTAATGCGCTCGTGCCTCGTACTGGACCACCGTAACTGAACTTCTTTGCTGGAGCATATGACGGCCCTTGTAAGAGCGACTCCACTTGTATGTCTTCCGGTCTTTGTGCATGGTTTATTTTTAGAACGTTTCTAAAATGAAGATTAACGTATAAAAATATCATTAAACACCCACGTGTTCAGCGGAACTCAGTCAAACGTGAACAAAAATGTTCATTTTCGATTCTGAATATGAGCATCAGTTATGGAGACAACTACATGTATCGGTTTAAACCGGACACACAAATGAATGTTTTACGCGTCCTTAATAGCAAGGAATTAAGACGATATGTGGGACGAAATATATATCGGATACCTTGTCGGGGCATAGTCATCCACGTCGTCATCGTCTACTTCCACTGATATCCTTCTGCTGCCCCCGCCATAGTCCTTATTTAGCCAATCGTTAAGATCTCTGCATATATGAGTCGTGTTCTGAGAAAATTGGGCTTAATGCATGTGCGTAAAGTGTCGTCCCAGATTAGCCTGTGCAGTCCGAACAGGCTAATCAGGGACGACACTTTCCGCTTTTATGGTATTTTTAGTTTCAATGAAGTCCCTCCTTGCCGAAAATCAAGTTTAGGCGGAAAGTGTCGTCCCTGATTAGCCTGTGCGGACTGCACAGGCTAATCTGGGACGACACTTTACGCACATGCATGAAACCCAGTTTTCTCAGAACGCAACTCATATGTGACATAAATTGCAACGATACCGGACATCGGAGGGCGAAATTAAATGGTATGTAAAAAAGTGTCAAAGAAAAGCCGTTAAAACATTTTAAAATGTCTTAAATTCAGCGTAATGGTGTTGAATGCAAAAGAAAACAATAACAGTATGATATTTGAAATAAAATTAACCTTATAATTATTAACATTATAACATTATAATGATATGTCAGATTTACTGTCATATTGCATTTATAAACATCCATCGAATTCACATCGCAAATATATTCTCGATTGATCAACGATACACAGGTTTTTAATAAATTGTGCGGATTATCAATAAATGCGTTTTAACACAATTTATCATATGTTATTTTATGTCGTTTTTACAAGGAAAGTGTATGTATGTCACGTTTTGAGTAATTAAACTTTTTCCTACCGACTGTCCATTGTAATAATCCATGAGTAAATAGTGTTTATTTGATAAACCAACGCGTAAGGAATGAGGTTAAGAAGAACTACCACAAATTCGTTCTTAAAATAAACACATCGAGATCAATCGGTTTGCGTATTCGAAATTAAAACTCAATATCTGCGCTTCAGTGAAGTAAAACAATGTTTCATTGATATTTGTGATATTGAATAGTGGTTTGGTTAATTCATTGTTCTAATCGATAATTCGATCTTTCAGTCCGTGTACTACGAGACGATAATTATTCGTGCCGATTTGCTATTAACATGATGCCATTTTATGTTAATATTTTAGCGACTATTGTTCTGTTGGTCCGCAGTTATTTGGCATGCTTTGGCATTTCCTATACGAAAAGAGCATGTACCCATTTCATACTTTTTGGTTGCTATCATGTGCATGCTCACGCCGGGTGTGCGGATACTTCGATAACAGAGAACAACAAAAGCCACGCACGAGAGGAGAGTTCTTCAGCTTTTTTGCATGTATGTTCTGTTCGTTCGTTTTTCAGACACGGGACATTGTTTGGTAAATTAATGGTATAGCCAGTGTCCGAAAAATTTCTTATTTTTCATGTAGCCCACTGGGCTACCAATAAAAATATTTGGTAGCCCATAAAATTTACCTACAAAATGATAAGAGGCAAGTTTTCATCTTTATTTTATTTCTTCATTTGCATATACATAATACGTATACATACATATACATAATACAGCAAGTAGTCTGATGTACACGGTCAATATCATAAATTAATGTCACAGTACAGGCACCGTGTACTTAAATGTAAATGTACAAAAGAAAATCATATACTGCATGTAGGTATTACATGTATGTGCACATGTATGCGTACTTAAATTCGAACAGTACGTAAAGTCGGAAACGTAAATAAAGCGTTTAGATGCCCAATACTATTGACTCTTATGGTGTTAATCAATGCAATTGCCCTTTTTAACAACAAATACCGAGTTTCAAAGAAATCAAGAGAGTATTAAGTCATTTATTTACTTGTGTCCGACTTTAAGTACTGTCCGAATTTACGTATTGCATCCGTATGTTACGACACTTGTGTGCAGTCAGTATACAATACAATACTTGTTTCAATAATGAAGGAACTGATACAGCGTAACGGTAACGATACAGCGTGTTTACATTATACTTTATTAAAGGGATCTTTTCACGCTTTGGTAAATTGACAAAATTGAAAAAAGTTGCTTCAGATTCGCAAATTTTCGTTTTAGTTATGATATTTGTGAGGAAACAGTAATACTGAACATTTACCATGGTCTAATAGAGCCATTATATGCATCTTTTGACGATTTTAAAACCTAAAAATTATAAAGCGTTGCAACGCGAAACGATTGAATAATTTGGAGAGTTCTGTTTTTGTCGTTAAATTTTGTGAAACTACGAAGATTGATTATATAAGGTATAAAATACGTTCAACATGTGTACTCGGCGGAATAGCTCAGTAGGCTAAAGTATTTTTACTTCAGGACACTGGCAGGACTCCAGGGGTCACTGGTTCGAAACCTGGTCCGGGCAATGTTCTTTTCCTTTTTTAAATTTTATTCTTGATTTTTTACTGGAGCTTTTACGATCCACTGTTTACATTTATCGATATAAAGCATTTAATGAATAAGTTAAAAAATGCCAAAATCTGTGAAAAGGCCCCTTTAAGAGAAAATGTCAATGCCAGATAATTCGAGAGATACCCCGGTACTTAAGTTGAAATTCACAACGAAACTTTTAACGGCAATTAAATGATCGCAATGTTGTACCCGCTACGAAATTTTTATTTACAAATAAATACACCCACGCCAATTTTCGCGCGCTTTTTATCTGGACAACGAAATTCATTTATTAAATGTAGAATTTGTAACCTAAAATAGCTGTGCAGTACACGACGCGTGCAAACCGTGTCAGGTGATTTACGCATGTTGCAAAACAACGGTCGATTGGGAGCTTATTAGAACCATATGCCGAAATCCATTTGACACTTTCGAAAATTTCAAACGTTTGTGTTTATGACTCTTATCGTCAATATTACCCACCTTTAATTTGGTTTAAAAAAATATAAATCGGGCATATATGGGATTATCGATTAACAGCCGATTAATACAATTATTAAGTGACAATGCAAGCTAATTAGCAGGTGTTAACCGCGTTCACACCGTTGTAATTAATATTCATTTTCGGCTTCGTTACCGTTTTGAAGAATCCGCTATTGTTTTGATTTATTTACTGTTCGGCTCCTTTGATATTTAATAACATTAAAACGTTGTCGATATTACTCATTGTTCCGGTTGACAAAGAATTCCAATGCGAAATGACGTTGCATCATATGCGCCAACTATCCAACCGGCTCTCATTATATTATTAGCAGACGACAAATGTTGATTCTGATTGGATGATCAAAATACACTGTTACTGTTTACAATCGACATTACCGCAAGTGATCGGTTACTGATTAGTTAATTGATTGCACTTTGTTATCGGATTATAAGCAATACACAGTATACAAACACATGGTCAGCGTGTTTATTCTACGTATGTCTGTCAATAAACCGGGCTACCGCTCTTATAGATTTATAGTAGCCCGGCGGGCGTCAGCTGGAAAATTTCAGTAGCCCGATGAAAAATTTCGGTAGCCCCCGGGCTCCGGGCAATGGATTTGTCGGACACTGCCGGTATAGCACTTTATTGCGGAGAGAGAAATTCGCAGAAGAACGGTGGATTATTAAAAAAAACAACATAAAGTTACATCGATAAACAGCGTGAATAGGATGATCAGTACATATTTTAACATAATAAAAATACTTGGAAATAAACCAAGAACGTGTTTACTTTTCGAAATAAAAGTTCAATATATCCATTAATGTTATAACATGTTACATTTTACGTTTATGAGAAAATTCAAATGTTTAAAGAGTCGGATGCCAAATTTTCATGGACACTTCTTTAAATGCGCCGTCCGACAGATTTCACGTTTTGGTAAATTGACAAAATAAAATAAAGTTGTTTCAGATTCGCAAATTTTCGTTTTAGTTATGATATTTTTGAGGAAATAGTAAATTTACTGACCATTTACCATGCTCTTAAATATCTATTATATGCATCTTTTGATGATTTGAAAACCTCAAAATTATAAAGCGTCGTGCGACGCGAAACGATTGAATAATTTGGAAAGTTCTGTTGTTGTCGTTTTATTTTGGGATACTCCGAGGATTACTTATATAGGTAAAAAATACATCCGATCTAAACATGAGCATGGATGGTCGAGTGGTCTAGGCGGGGGACATTTTACTCCAGGACTCCAGGGGTCAGTAGTTCGAGCCCTGTTGAGGATTACTTTTATTTCCTTTTTATAATTGTATTCTTGTTATTTTTACTGGAGATTTTTAGTTCAAATGTTTACATTTATCAATATAAAGCATTTAATGACAAGCTTCAATACATGCCAAAATCTGTTGTACCCTTTAACCAATCATCTCAATGACAATGGCACTTCTATTCCCGATTAGTCGACACTTTTTACCAGATGTAACACACTCAGTGAATCAGAAATGCAGAATTCGCTTTGGAATACTGTTATTGTAAGCAGGCAGTGCATAAAAATGTATGTCATGAAGTCAATTTAAAACGAATTTCCGAAATATTTTATTATACCTTTGGAAAATGCTTATGTTTTATTTAAATGTGAAATATTAACGTGAAACTAATTCGATATGTCAAATGAGTACCGTCTATATGACCATATATTTTCTAGTTTTCGAGTCACCCTACGGCCGGATCTGCGCATACTACACGAGCTTAACCAATTTTAACTAACGTTGCTTGTAGCGGAACGGTTGATCTAAAGCATGTATAATAAAAAATAGGTCCTAATATAGGCATTAAGGTCATTTACTTATATATTACTCATATATTATATAGAATGTCATGAAACATCACTGTGCTAAAACTGCTACTTAAAGATAAATATAAGCAGCGATGCAGGTCCGAAATTTTGTTAACTTTACCAAATAAACTGATTTAAGGTCAGTTGAATCGCACATCAAGCTTACGTTATTATTGTGTAAAAGTAGGGGTTCCCTAATAAGCAGAGCTCACGATAAAGGGAGTTTTCAATCCTCTTATTAATTGTGTGGCTACGCATCAGTATCGTCTTGATGATGCGATACTAATGAGCACCACCGCCATTGGATTTTATGTAGAACAAAGGTGTATTTGCCTCTTAAAGATCCCCATTCGCACCCGTTATTTAGAGCCCTGATTTTTGAAAACGAACAACGCCTTGTGTTTATAATTATATATATTATATATAAAGTAAAGCATAGATTCCCAATTTGTCGCGCTTGACTATGCACATTGATTCGTACTTCAAAATGTTTGGTAAGAATAGCCATCAGACACATAAATCCATTTCAGGTAGAAGGTGAAACTCGGTTATCCGAGTTTCCAATTTGTTGAAAGTCTCTGTTATCTGAAGCGTCCTTTATCGGAAATCAAAGTGTCTGCAACTTCATGAATACAACCTATTAAAACATGCCCTATCTTCGTTTATATTTCATTGAATACTATCAAAATTTCAGTATTTGAAGCACAGTGATTACTCAACATGCTAGACTTTCAAACAATTTCTTGCAATATTTCTAAGTAGCTTTATTTTGTTAAAATGTTAACTGTTTATCCAGTTCATGCTGTTTTCTGACAGAATTTTCTGTGTTTTGGGGATAAATCTACATTCTACCATAAAAAATTCTTCCCAATAGAAAAGGATACATCATTTATAATCTCGACCATGTGCCTTGTTTAAAAAACTTATACTAGTATTTAGGATATAACCTAAAAAAACTGAGGAATATACCTCTCGCGCGTGGCTTTTGTTGTTCTCTTTTATTGAAGTGCCATCTGTTATGAAAGTATTCTATGGCAAGCGAAATGCACATTAATTCCTCAAACCACTGTTTAACAGTTAACTACCGGTATATAGTTAAGAGACTTTGAACCCGGGTTCAAAGTGCCGTTTGCCCATTAATTCCTTAAACCCGGGTTCAAGACTTTGAACCGCGATTTAAAGTGTGTCTAAAAATAGATACAAATCTGTTATATGAGACAACCAATTAGCGGAGCTTAAACCACAATTAGAAGGTAAATGCCGCGACTTCATCATTGTGTCACACCGGTCTTACTGACCTGTGTGAATGCGCGCTAAGCATTGTGGGAAACGGACTTTTTTCCATCATGGCGTTGGTAAACATAATAAACACGGAAGTGAAAAATGGTAATTAATTATTATCAAAAACAGGCCCCATCAAACCGGGCCAGCTGAAATATATACATGGATGCAGTTTGTGCTTCAAAAGGAGCCACTTTTCATGTCAGTCTATTGTTTGTAAGAATCACCTAACACGTAACTTAGACTTACTAAACACGTTGCAAGACTGTATCTTCGAAATAGTAAATAAATCAAAATCATTAATAAATATTTATCATTAAATACCTGCTGAAATTTGAGGACGTAAACGATTTAAAATAAACGCTGTGACCATTACAAGGAATCTTACATGTAGGCCTCATGTGTGAAAGGATTAATCAGGGATAAAATAAATGGAGTTCAAAGGATCTAACATTTTGAGGAGGAAGTCATGGTATCTTGGACATTTGGCACTTTCATATATTTATTTAGTAGATACTGAAAATGCTTAATGTGCTAATTGCAACATCAAAGACGAGCAGGTGAGATTTTTACAGCTTTATTTTTCTTGACATAAAGTCGTATGTTTTCCATTTAATTTATATGGCGCTCTAGTCTTATTTATAAGACGAGCAAAGAATTTAGAGATACTTATTATATGGGCAAAATTCTTTGCTTCAAATATTACCCATATAAAAAGTAGCTTAATATTTAAGAGCGTCAAAAATTTGGACTAATGGTGCTCAATTTTAGCTCGGCTGTTTTCGTGGAAAACACTAGGTATTGTCATAGCTCGTCGTCAGATGTCCGCGTCGTGCTAAAACCTTTACATCGGCTCTAAAATCAAAGTGCTTCCACCTATAACATTGAAACCTCACATGTATATGCACCGTGATGATTTCTACACACCACACCCATTTTGGGGTCACTCGGTCAAAGGTCAAGGTCACTAACCTCTAAAAAATTCTTTTAAATTTCATTTATTCAAAACTGCACCGCAGCCTAGCTTGGCACCCATAATGTGGTGCTCTTGTTTATATATAATTTTAAAAATGTATTAATAACCAGAATAGTTTATGCATGTATAAATAAAAAGATACAGCCATGAACAGTGTGTTTTAATTTTTAATAAATATGCTTTGATTGCGTATATGCAAAACAATGAAGTCCATATATTGTTAACTGATTTTTAAAATGTTGAATGTCACACATTACGTACCAGTCCGTTTATATACCGAAACTTTATGTACCACTATCTGACACTTTATGTACCATATTTATAATATAAAGAGATAACTAATTTAATATGAATGTGTGTTATTGATGAAATGTATTTTGTGTGATAGTATTTATGAATTTAGACTTATATATTGGCGATAGATTTTATATTTTGTCAGATTGTCTAAGTGTCACTGAGTGTCTTAGTTTAATTTATTAGCCCAAGTACATGTAGTACTTAATAAATGATTTATTAGTCTTACCTGAAATTGAAGTAAATTATAAAAATTCATTTGTCTCTTATCTTATCCTGACTAAGGATTATAAAGTCTAAAATGTTTGTATTATATTGTAAAATTGAAATATGATACTTTGAAGAGAAGAGAGAATGACCTCTATGTTCAAACTGTAAAAAAAATCAAAATTATTTCCTTCTTTAGACTTTAATCATGTTGAGAGAATGACCATAATTCATCAGGACTGCTATGAATGAATGGACAATAACACCTATATTTTATGTAGGTGGTACATAAAGTTTCAAAGTACCGGTAGTACATTCAAGGTCTGGTACATGTACATAAGGTGTTACACCCTAAAATGTACATGGTATCAGTGTTTCAATAATGTAGTGTTTCTTATTATGTATTGCTTAGGTTGTTTTGTTTCAAATTTCAAATTTGCATTTATTTTAAAGCATTTTCAGTCACTTTGTGAAGTCCATGTTTTTTGTAATAAGGTGAAGTATGTTGTACATAATATTAATTCATGGTCGCTATGGTGTAGAGAATGATGTCCGCTGGGCGTGGGTTCGATCAATACTCTGGGAGTTCTCCTTATCATCTCCATGGACAACAAGTTCTGGTGTACCAAGTAGTAGTAGTAGTAGTAGTAGTAGTAGTAGTAGTAGTAGTGGTGGTGGTGGTGGTGGTGGTGGTGGTGGTGGTGGTGGTGGTAGTAGTAGTAGTAGTAGTAGTAGTAGTAGTAGAAGTAGTAGTAGTAGTAGTAGAAGTAGTAGTAGTAGTAGTAGTAGTTGTAGTAGTAGAAGACTAGTAGTAGTAGAAGTAAGATCAGTAGTAGTAGTCGTAGTTGTTGTTCTTGTTGTAGTAGTAGATAATTAATTAATTAGTAGTAGTAGTAGTAAGAGTTGTAATGGTTGTGTTTGTATTTGTATTGAATTCTGATAATACAACACAATGATGCTGCTGCTAACAATGATGATGATGAATATGATAATGCTGCTGCTGATTGTGATGATGATTTTATGATGGGACTTTGGTATTATAAAATTTGTGAGGTTCAAACACAAAACCTGTTGGATAATAAAACTTCTCATTTTATGACAAAAGAGCTAGATTGAAGAGTAAAATATAAGTATAAAATTCGCTAATAGGAAAGCTACCATTAAAGGACCATGATTTGTGGGCTTCATCAAAAGCAATACATGAAACAGTTATATCTCTTTCAAATGCACTCAATATTGCTGTTCCAATTGATATGCTCAGAAATGCTTCTGGATGGGCATACACCAATGAGTACTTTCCTTCAGTTATTTTTTCTCTAAAGACACATTAACAACACTGTCGCCCTTAGCAGGAATTCCGGACGCCCCCCCTAAGATGTTCCCTCACCAGACATTTCCCCCATTTTAGTTTTAGTGCTTACATTACCCCCCTCCTCACAATAAATTTATAATGGTTTGGTTGAAGTAAAATCTTGATTTATTATCAAAATGATTTTTTTGCTTATGTAATCTTATGTAATTAACTTTTTATATGAAGCAGCTTGTTTGTTGTTTTCTTTGGATTAATCATTCATTATTTTTGTTAAACTGTTTAAGGAGTGCATGTAAATCATTAGTAAGACGTGCATGTTGGTGTACTAGAGGAATACTAGAGGAATACATGAGATATTCTCAAAATCTTACACATGTTGTTTTTAATATAATTAAATAGGATCAATTGATGAATTAATTCAGTTTGAGTCAACTTGGGCTGGGTTGTAGAACTATAGTTATTTGTTGTTTTTAATCCAATTAAATAGGGTACTATGTAACTGTCAAAGAAAATATGCATTCATATGCATATAAGCCAAGTTTTGGATGTCACTGATATTTTCAATTTTACTAGTACCTAATTAAAGGGGCCTTTTCACAGATTTTGGCATTTTTTAACTAATTCATTAAATGCTTTATATTGATAATTGTAAACATTGGATCGTAAAAGCTCCAGTAAAAAATCAAGAATAAAATTAAAAAAAGGAAAAGAACATTGCCCGGAGCAGGTTTCGAACCTGTGACCCCTGGAGTCCTGCCAGAGTCCTGAAGTAAAAACGCTTTAGCCTACTGAGCTATTCCGCCGAGTACACATAGTTTACGTATTTTATACCTTATATAAGAAATCTTCGTAGTTTCACAAAATTTAACGACAAAAACAGAACTCTCCAAATTATTCAATCGTTTCGCGTTGCAACGCTTTATAATTTTTAGGTTTTAAAATCGTCAAAAGATGCATATAATGGCTAAATTAGACCATGGTAAATGTTCAGTATTACTGTTTCCTCACAAATATCATAACTAAAACGAAAATTTGCGAATCTGAAACAACTTTTTTCAATTTTGTCAATTTACCAAAGCGTGAAAAGATCCCTTTAAGACTAATTAAAACAGAATTGGACTTTCCTTGCAAAGTATTTATTATTAATAATAAAATAAGCTAATGTAATCAAAACATATTGATATTTTAATAATTTAACTCAATGATATTAATAATATTTAAATTTGCCCCAAAAAACTAGGGCAGGTAGATAGGAAGGATTTTTTTTTTGGAAAACCAACAGTGTTGTCAGTGTAAAATATTTGTAAACCTTCTTCAATTTCAGTTTCACATTTTATGACCTGCAACACATTCTATGCTACTTTATTTTACTATGGTAAGTCATTAAAGTGTTATTTATTTTTCAACTATATAATTTGCTAATCTCATATAATGAATTACTACCCCATTTAAAGATGACACCTAATCTAAATTCATTAATACACTAGTTATAATTGTTTTATTGTAACATACTATTCCACTAAAAAATGACCATCATAGAACATCAATGCTGTGCTTTTACTAAAATTTTCATTGATCTCAATTATTTAAAGAAAAAAATCTATCAAGCACTTATAAAAAAATATATAATTAGGGTGTCAAAATTTAACAAACTGAACAAGTCAATTTGAACTTCTCTTGCAATGCAAATGGAGCCACTTGAAATACCAAATTGTTCCCATACTAGTCGGCAATATAGCTATGACATTGTGTCTATTCATAACATGCATCAGATACACCTTCTGAAACTTTTTAAGCGGTTTTGAAAACGCTCTTTCATTGCAAACTTTCGTCAATAAAGGATACATGTTGTTATACAACCGAAAGTGAAAGTACAGTTTAAAAAAATGAATAAAGAGCGAAATTGTTGAAAACTTACGAAAATTTTAATTGATACTAACATAAGACCGTAAGACTGAACAAAACTATACTTAACTTTTAAATCATAAAATGAAAGTTTACTTATAAAGCAAATTCTTCATTCATCCGCGGACTTCTTTGTGTCGTAGTCATAAATGCCTCCAAATGGAGGTGCGTGATGCGTCTAAGTATAGAGGTGACAATAACGTAGTGACGTCACCATTTATGTATAGAATGGCGACTTCATTGGTCATCTCTTAACCATAGAGTTAAAAGACTTTGAACTGTGGTTCAAAGTGTTAAACTGCGGTTAAGAGGCGCGGAATGCACATTAATTATTTAACAGTTAATTATATAGTTAAAAAACTTTGAACCCGAGTTCAAAGTGCCGTTTGCACGTTAATTCCTTAAACCCGAGTTCAAGAGTTTAAACTGGTCCTCTCTTAACTATAGGGTTAAGAGACTTTGAACTGCGGTTCAAAGTCTTAAACTGCGGTTCAAAGTCTTAAACTGGGGTTAAGACGCGCGGAATGCACATTAATTATTTAACAGTTAACTATAGGGTTAAGAGACTCTGAACCCGAGTTCAAAGTGCCGTTTGCACATTTATTCCTTAAACCCGGGTTCAAGAGTTTGAACCGCGGTTTAAAGTGTGTCTAAAGATAGATACACATCTCTTATCTACATTATTCAGAGACAACCAATCAGCAGAGCTTAAACCACAATTAGAAGGCAAATGTCAAGATTTCTTTGGTCGTTTCTTAACTATAGAGTTAAGAGACTTTAAACCGCGGTTCAAAGTCTTGAAACCGGGTTTAAGGAATTAATGTGCAAACGGCGTTAAGACGCGCGGAATGCACATTATTTATTTAACAGTTAACTATAGGGTTAAGAGACTTTGAACCCGAGTTCAAAGTGCGGTTTGCACATTTATTCCTTAAACCCGGGTTCAAGAGTTTGAATCGCGGTTTAAAGTGCGTCTAAAGATAGATACACATCTCTTATCTACATAATTCAGAGACAACCAATCAGCGGAGCTTTAACCACAATTAGAAGGCAAATGTCAAGATTTCATTGGTCGTTTCTTACCTATATAGTTAAGAGACTTTAAACCGCGGTTCAAAGTCTTGAACCCGGGTTTAAGGAATAATGGTGCAAACGGCACTTTGAACCCGGGTTCAAAGTCTCTTAACTATATAGTTAACTGTTAAACCGTGGTTTAAGGAATTAATGTGCTTTTTGCTTGCCATACAAAGTGTTCTAAAAATAGACACAAATCTGTTATCTGAGACAACCAATCAGCGGAGCTTAAACCACAATGAGAAGGTAAATGCCGCGACTTCATTGGTCATATTTTAACTATAGGGTTAAGAGACTTTGAACTGCGGTTCATAGTCTTAAACTGCGGTTAAGAGGCGCGGAATGCTAATTTATTATTTAACAGTTAATTGTATAGTTAAGAAAGTTTGAACCCGAGTTCAAAGTGCGGTTTGCAAATTAATTCCGTATTAGTCCTCTCTTAACTACAGGGTTAAGGGACTTTGAACTGCGGTTAAAGTCTCAACTGGGGTTAAGACGCGCGGAATGCACATTAATTATTTAACAGTGAACTATAGGGTTAAGAGACTTTGAACCCGAGTTCAAAGTGCCGTTTGCACATTTATTCCTTAAACCCGAGTTCAAGAGTTTGAACCGCGGTTCAAAGTGTGTCTAAAAATGTATATCTACATAATTCAGAGACAACATATCAGCGGAGCTTAAAACACAATCAGAAGGCAAATGTCACGATTTCATTGGTCGTTTCTTAACTATAGAGTTAAGAGACTTTGAAACGCAGCTCAAAGGCTGGAACCCGGGTTTAAGGAAATAATGTGCAAACGGCACTTTGAACCCGGGTTCAAATTCTCTTAACTATATAGTTAACTGTTAAACCGTGGTTTAAGGAATTAATGTGCATTTCGCTTGCCATAGTATTCGCATTACCAGCGTGATGCTATTCTCATAGGCGGATCCAGGGGGCGGGGGGGGCGGACTCGGCGTACGCCCCCCCCCCCCCTTAAATCGCCAAAGTAAAGTCAATTAAATTGATGTTCTAACTTAAGAGATCTAAATCACCTATTTAACCTTGCCAAATCCTTCAAAATCACTAAAATAATAGTGGAGCTTCCGGGCGGCTTCGCCCCCTGGACTCCCAAAACTATAAACTATGTACTTTGTTGGCATTGTAAGAAGGTACTTTGATAAAAGTATATAAGGCGTTTCATGCTCGAGAAGTGGTTGTCAAAGCCTTCAAACCTTTAAAATCGTGAAGCTTCCGGAGGGCTTCGCCCCACCCCCCCCCCCCTGGACCCCCTAAACGATAAACTATGCACTTTTTGGCATTATAAAAAGGTACTTTGATAAAAGTATATAAGGCGTGACATGCTCGAGAAGTGGTTGTCTAAGCTTTCAAAATCATTAAAATCGTGAAGCTTCAGCCCACCGGACCACCTAAACGATTAACTATGCACTTTTTTGCATTATAAGAAGGTACTTTGATGAAAGTATATAAGGCGTGACATGCTCGAGAAGTGTTTATCAAAGCCTCCAAAATCACTTAAATATTGGAGCTAACGGGGGGCTTCGCCCCCCCCCCGGACCAACGAGCAGGGCTTTGCCCTTCACCAACCAGGGGCGCTAGCGGCCCCCTTGACCCCCAGCAAATCTTTCAATATCCCGCCCCCCTAACCAGAAATTCTGGATCCGCCCCTGATTCTTGGGTGTTAATTCGATTAGTATGCAATCGAATATAGTTAAAAGTCAACAAAAGACATAATCCTTATGATAAAACACGTTAAGTCTTAATTATTAGGTTATTTTAGTTATTTATTTCCATAAAAAGTGTAATTATTTGATCCATTTATTATTAATACGATGACGATGACGATGACGAAGACGATGACGACGACGATGATGATGATGATGATGATGATGATGTTGATGATGATGATGATGATGATGATGATGATGATGATGATGATGATGATGATGATGATGATGATGATGATGATGAAGATGATGGTGATGATGATGATGATGATGATGATGATGATGATGATGATGATGATGATGATGATGATGATGATGATAACGAAGAAGCTGACAAAGACGATGATGATGTTTATGATGATGATGGTGATGATGACGATGATGATGATGCTGATGATGATAATGATGATGATGATGATGATGATGACGCTGACGATAACGAAGAAGCTGACAAAGACGATGATGATGTTTATGATGATGATGGTGATGATGACGATGATGATGATGCTGATGATGATAATGATGATGATGATGATGATGATGATGATGATGATGATGATGATGATGATGATGATGATGATGATGATGATGATGATGATGATGATGATGATGATGATGATGATGATGATGAAGATGATGGTGATGATGATGATGATGATGATGATGATGATGATGGTGATGATGATGATGATGGTGATGATGATGATGATGATGATGATGATGATGATGATGATGATGGTGATGATGATGATGATGGTGATGATGATGATGATGATAATGACTGGACTCGAACCACTGACCTTGGAGTAAAAGTCTTACTACTCTACCAACCGTGCTCATACAGTGAGAGATGAATTTAATACTTTATATAAAGAATCCTCGTAGCGTCACAAAATATAACGATGCCACTAAAACTCCCCAATTTATTCAATCGCATCGCGTTTGTAATGTTTTGTCATTTTCAGGTTTTTAAATCGTCAAAATATTTAAATTTAAGAGCACGGTAAATGTTCAGTATTACTGTGTCCTCACAAATATCATAAATATAACACAATTGTGCATATCTGAAACATTTATTTTCTTCATTTTTTTCGATTTACTCAAACGTGAAAAGGGCCCTTATATGCGTTAAAAGTGTGAAACAATCACACGATTGAGGGTATGTACCTGAATGTATATTTATACAAAGTTCATATTCCAAGACCGTAAATGTGTTTCACCAATGATGTACATTTAGTTTATCACCCAGAGAAAAGAAACGTCAATGCTTTACTTCTGCAATTTAATTGCATCAACATTTCTGTGTGTTGTAACTTCTTGAATTGCAAATAATGAAAATGTAAAATGTATCTTTCTATACGTCAACTTCCTTTTACTTCGTTGGGCATTCACCCTGCGACGCTGGTAACATACCATGTGTTGTTATAAATGACAACAAAATTCACTTCACGTGTTTTACCCATCTCAGTATCCACCTTCAGTATGTCTTCACTCAAAGTGTCTACTATGAATTAAAATTTCTCATTAATTATGTATCAAGGTGTATACATGCACATACAATGAAGATGTTGTGGATACTTCAATTTATTCCTGGTTTATTCCTTTTTTATTTACACGAACTTACTCGAAGAAAGCTCAACAACAATGAATTGACCCTTGTCCGTTTTTATTGAAAATCTATATTGTCTGTACAATGGAATAGTAAACACAAAGCACATTAGCATCTTATGTGTAAATTATTGTGCAAAATAAGTTGTTATACAAATATATACTTAGAAAAGAGTGAAACGCATCCACCAATGTGTTGTACGAAGATTTTAGTTACCTTAACACTTATTTACTAACAGCTTAACACAACGTAAGAATGAATAATGTTAATGTATCTAAACATAAATTAAAAGAGCATTTGTACACACAAAGAAATTGACACTAGTCGTCCATAGTCATTACGATGATTTGTTCTCCTCTTAAGCCCGTTCTGTTCCGTTGGCGGCATTAGTAACCGCATGTTCGCCGCGTTTGATCCTCAACTTGAAAATGACGCCGTCCTTGTTAAAAGAGTAGTTGGCCACTTCGCGTCTCTCGAGAAGCTCCCATTTGTGCTCGTGCTCCAGGCGGGAAATCATGGGCTCCAGCTTGCTCGCGTATTCCTCGACGTCTTTCATGTATTCCTTGCGCATCACGAAAATTATCAGACCACCTTTAGAGTTAAAGAATACACTGACATTGGAAACAATTTTGTTTAATGGAACCGTACAGCATAATCTTACTAGCATGTTCGTTCAATATAATGATATGGTATTGTGCTTATATCAATGTCATTGCCAGTTCAATGAGACCCACTCTCCGTTTACCCATTCTGAACGTTTTCATGTAATTTTTATATAGAGAGGTCAAAATTCTCGTTGTTTGTCTATGCGGATTTTGACATATGTCGACGTTGAATTTATGTTCCATAAGTAAAATATCCCTTGAAAAGTCGTCGATAGCGTTCATTTATGTTAAATGAAGAAAACCCATCAGGCTCAAACTTTGTTTTCTTTAAAATATTAAAAGTATATTATAAGTTTACCTAATCAATCTTTAATATGGTTTGCATGCAACGGTGAATTTCGATCTTGTCGTATCAAACAATGTGAGACGGGCAAGATGTTCACATTATGAAAAAGATACTCAGTTTCAAACCAACTGTCCAACTGTTACCAATGTGTATCATGTAATATAATAAATAAATGTATATAACTTGTATGATTATTATACACAAAGTATGTTAAGAAAACAGCCAAAGGGATAGAGTACAGTACGACGAGTTACGTCTTCAAACAATTATGAAGGAGCCTTGAGTGGTTGATTCATATTTGTTTTTACAGACTTAGTCGGTCAACAGCCTAAGAAATAAATTGGATTCTCTGTGGTGATTTCTGTTTACTTATATCGATTGGTAGAATGATACCTTAAGATATATTTGCTGGTTCATATATAACATCCGGTGTTCCTACATAAATGTTAAAACATATCATTTCGTCTGCGATTTTGTAAAAAGATCCTTACTGAAATAAATGTATTGGAAGCAAAAACTGTATCGTCTAAATGACCCACGACCCGGCGTAATTTCTGAAAACTTCTCATCTAAACGTTTTCATCGTTAGTGTTTGTTAAGTGACAACAATGGTTTTATCATCAAAAAGGATTGCGGTGACTTTATTGGTTGCTTTCATTCGATTGCCGTTGTCTCAATGTGATTATAAATGTCATCAACTGAATACGGTTGGGTACAGTGATCCCAAAGGCAAAATCAAAGCAATTCTCTTGAAGGTAAGAACCTGATCAGCTATCATATCCCCTACACCTTATAAGGTTTGGACTTTTTGACTTCTCGAGAAGACAACAATTAATTGGTTAGGTTCTATGGAAACAAAGACATCAAGCAGTTCTTGTACCGGACTTGACGATTCGGGCCATTTCCTTCAGCCCGCTGCAGGGTATATGGCCCTCACCAAAGCCGCCCGAGCAGACTGCGCAGTCGTAAGTACCTGAAATGCAAGTGCTGCTTAATGTGTAATATATTAAAACGATGGCCAAACATAATCTCACTCCGACAGCAACAAAGGTTACCGGATTCACACTTTTTTCCATAAATAAGAACGTACAGAAAACTAAGCATGTGGGCAATTTTGCGAACACCAATAATAAAGACAGAAAGGCAGCATCAATGAACTATAAATGGTATTACATATTGACTTCATGCAGAAAATGGCAATTGTGCTATGTTTCATGTACACCTGATCAAAGTGTTTTATTGCAATGATTCATTAAAATACATCCTCATCTGAAGACCACTTCCATAGCTGCACGGACAGTTGAAGATCATTGCTAAATGTTAGATGTGAGGTGTTATAAGACATCCATTTTAACTGATCCTTTGCTTATGCCTCAGTCACAAATAATCCGGTCGCCGGCCGATGTGTCCGATCTCCAGGCATAGGGAAGACTGGACACGTCGGAACCGTCCGCCGTCCGACGAGTGACAAAGTTTAAAACCTCAGTCACAAATAGACACAGATCACCGTCCGATCAACGGCCGACGTTTTTTTCCTCTCATCGGGCTGGCGCCGGCCGATGATCGCATGCACATCGGGTCATTTTGTAGCATCGGGCGGCGTCCGGATTAATTTTTTATATCACAGTTTGTTTTACCCGACATCGGGCCCGGGAAGGAATCGAGTTGAGATCAAAAAAAGATCGGAAGATCAACGAACGGTTTTCGCCCGGCGTGCGCCCGACATCGGATTCATTGTACGTGTATCATAACGTGCATCGTCCGGCGTCAGTCGTGCATCGTGCGGAGGCCCTCCGGCAATCAGACGGTCGCCGGCCGATGTATATGCCTCTGGGAAATACCTTTACTTTTGCTGATACACGTTCAATGAATCCGATGTCGGGCGATCGCCGGGCGATATCCGTGCGTTGATCGTCCGATCTTGTTTCGATCTCAACTCGATTCCTTCCCGGGCCCGACGTCGGGTTAAATTTTAAGTGAGACTTAAAATTAATATGGACGCCGCCCGATGCTACAAATTGGCCCGGTTTCCGTGCGATCATCGGCCGGTCGCCAGCCCGATGAGCGAAAAAATACGTCGGCCGCTGATCGGACGGTGATCGGTGTCTGTTTGTGATTGAGGTATTAATATTACTATTTTGATTGATAAAGATCACAATGAAAATTTAAAACCTTTAACAACCATAACAACTACTAACTGACATATGCCTATAAGTGTCGGCACGTATTTTGCCTCTATTAAAACTTATTAGTAATGGCGTGTATGCTCTACTATAAATCTAGTTGAAACAATTTCAGGTTATTTATATTATATCGTAAAATGACAGTATCAAAAACAGTAATTAATCAAAACGTATTACCTTCTGCAATTGGGAGTGGTTTTTCGCAGACGAACTCTTTGTACAAGTTTGTATAGATGTGGCTCGTCTGGCACTGTTTCAGCATTCCCTCCGCAGGATCAACGCCGTCAATATATTTAAATCCATACTTAGAAAGCTGAAACGGAATTGATTCTTACTAAATTGTTTAACGTGTAATAATACATGCAAGTATTAAGCCACAAAGCACCTCTTTATATAAGAAATATTGACTACAGTAACAGCTAAATTTTTGACTCAATTTTGATAAAACTTTGGTGTTATGTCAAATTTTCGTTGTAAGTGTTCAGCAAGCAAAAATGATTGACACGTTAAGGATCTGTGTTTCTGATAAGTCTTATTAAGAAAAGAAAATCACAAATCAATAGGTAGATAAGACAAGTTTACAAGGGATATACAAGGGATTTCTTATCAAGTAATATTGTGTATTTAGCTTGAGAATAAAAAGATTAATTACACAAATGGTTGAGTGTAGTCTTGAAATAGCATTGTTTACTCGGTTAACTATACTAAGTCGTTATCATAATGGGTTTCAATGTTGAGAATGATATTTCTGTATCTGCCTAACATTTTTATTTTACTTTCTTTCACTAGTTCCATCTCCAAAGATTGGTATATATATAGTTGACAGATAAAAAGCTGTACTCACTTATTGTTTATACGGAATGTGAATCACTTTGTTCCAAGTTGCAAACTTTATAATTAAAAGAATTTATCAGAACAAAACGTCTTGCATATTAAGTTGAAAAGTTGTGTTAACTAGGCCGTCAAATGTATGTAGCAGTTATGCCGTGTGTCAATTGTTAGATGCCTGCTTCCGATATTACCTCTATTCCTACGCGACCAGTTCCACATGCGATGTCTATTAAGCGAACCTTTTCGCGATTCTCTTCAAAGCCTTTGGCAGCTTCTTTCGCCACGATCGAAGGTCCCATGTAAACGCTGGGGTCTAGGTCCTAAGGAAATTTTTGAATGAGAGACAACTATTTTACTTAAATCGGCTGGAATTTCGGGAGTCATCAATCTGTGCTGCAAGTGCATATCGAATGTGACTTAATCTCAACAAAGTTACAAATGTGCACGTGTTTGTGCTAATATTTAAAACGCATAAGTAAGGTTATATATGTATTTTGATTACACATATAGAAGATAAAAAAAACTGCGACCTTACTAAATCGTACTGTTGATTTTCGGCCCAAGTAGTGTAGTATTCCGCGACCTCCTCTGGTGCCATTCCCTTCCGGTGTGCTTTGCAGTTCGCTGTGTATTTCTCCATGACTTGGGGGTTTTCCTCTATGAAAATATAACGCTTAATTTCACGGTTTATAATTGTCACTTTTCTTTGAGCAATAATGTATACATTAAGTGAAATGTGTGAATTGACATTTACACATCCATATCCGCGTGCAATTAATGAATATCAATTAATAAAATAACCTGTTTCATGGAAGCTCATGTCGTAGTTTTCAAATAAAGCTTCCTTTTGCACATTTAATGAAATACTTTGATTCGTTGAATAAACGATTGTGCAGAAGATACGCAACCTTATCAGGGATTTAAATACACAAGTATGCAGCTCTACGTCTCGACAAGAGCAATAAGTGACTCGCCATATGCAGTTACTTATGTTTACTGTGAGAATGCACTGACATTTAGTGCATATGAAGAATGTTGGTGCTTTTTTCTTATTTTTATAACGTCATTTAGTATTGTTGGTTTCAATGTTTGTTTGATGCACATCTTTAGTATTTGGCTTAGATGTCGATATTGAATTGCAAATGCGTTATTGTGAATGATTTACTGTTTCAATTGATATGCTCTGATTTTTTAAATAAATTTACCCAAACCCGTTACGACCCACGAAACAACAAACCACTTATTCAACTAAGAACTGATATTTAAGCAATATGAATGTGTTCGAAACCATCTGTTTGAAAATACACGGCCGTTAATCGCGGGCGCATCCCATTTTTAAGATGCAATTATAAACGAGCGAATGCTTTTTCCGAGGGGACGTTAACGACCGCTGAAGCATTTTAAAGATTCACGGAGCAATCGACAGGGTGAGTTGATTGTATATGTTTTTTAAACATATGGCGGATTAGTTTTAAAGTCGGACAATGTAGTTCGATTCAGCGAGGATTAGTTCACACATAAATGTACAGACGTATAAACCCAACACAATAGAAAACTTGAGGACCTTTATAAGTTGTGACATGGTGGAGCTTTTACAAGCAAATCGATGTGTTTTGCATGTGTTGATCAAATTTCAAATCCTGTGAAATCGCTTACCACATTATAAACCTTTTTTAAAATACGGTGACCCCGTGTTTATCCAGAAACGTCCTATCCGGCAGAAATTTCCGGATTATCGAACCAGAGTTTCAAGAGTTAAATATTTACCTTATGACATAAACCTTATGTTTATGTACATTTACATACTTATTTCGCACCAAGAATGATACTTTCATGTTACGCAGACATTTATTTAGTTTACAAAATCAAATGTTGTTAAACAATGTAAATACAAAAACGCATAACCGAAGTTAAGTACATGTACACACATGACGTAAAGCTTTGATAGCTCAAGTATTGAATCGATATTTCGTTGCCGTATACACTTTCCATGAGGACTGCGTGTATCTCGTGTGATCCTGCCGCAGTGAAAAGACCTTGCCATGGGTGGCACACCAGCTGTAAGCTGGTGACGTCACAGAGTTACAAATCAATGGTGTTGACTGCTAATGAAAATAAAACATAAAACTGCGATACTGTTTTAATATCGTTATTTTTAACTCATCTCATACAACAGAATGTTGAAATAATTAAAATAGCGACACGTAACGTTCGATGCGTTTAAAATGGATTTCTTAAATAATCCAAGCACAATCCTGTATACAATTTGCCCAAATCTCAAAGGTATTGGCGTCTTGCCTATCTAATAGATAATTTTGCATTCGTCCAAAATAAATAAATAAGGAGGTGACTCTAAGATTAGGAGATGGCGAGAATGCCCATTTTAATCTTTAATAAAATGTTATATTTATGTAACGATTTCTACGTTTGTTTCCAAGGGTAATATTTTAAAGTTTACTACTTAAATTGTCTAATCTTTAATGTTAGTGACGTATATAGAAAAACAATATTTTTATAATATTATTTAGTCTTTAAAATAAATGAGCTATAAAAATGTGATTTGCTTCGCGAGTTTATCATTGACATCTTTACATGTTGTAAATTAACACCTCAAAAATGTAATAAAACTGGTTTTATTAACTAAATTTGAGGATAATTATATTGTGTATAAACTTACTTTTACGATTGTACTCGTTTAGCAGACTGCTTATGAAGTTAATAAACCCTAAAGCGGTTCACAAATAGTTCACGAATGATGCGAACTCCCATTAATTAACTGGAACACTTTAATGTGTTCAATGTTTCATGTCCTTATCTTACACAGAAAAACGTTTACATCGATCAACGAATTATAAGAAAACTTCTTGTTCTTATAAAATATAGGTCTAAACGTACGCGACTCTAAATAAAGATTTGACAATTTAACCCATTTATGCCTAGTGGACTTTCCAATCCTTCTAAATTGGATCAATTTATTTATAAAATAAGGAATGTCTAGCATATTTATTTCTATATTTAGAATATGTCTTACAGAAATTCCTTTAAGCAAACTGCGCAGACCCAGTTGAGACGCCACATCATGCGGCGTCTCATCTGGGTCTACGCTGTTTGCAATGGCCTTTTTTCTAGACGCTATGCATAAATGTGTTAAGTATTCAACTTACAAGTATAAGTCCTGAAAACATAATACGTGGAAATATTAACATAAATATGTTATTTAACAAAAGTTTAAAATGTGCACTGGCGCCATCTCCTGTTCTTAGCGGTACCTCATTAGCATTGTCTCTATATATTTTGAAAGAATCTAAATTATCTATTAGATCGGCAAGAAACAAATCTTAATGTACATAAGGCAACGTGTATATGTTAAAAGCAATCATTTGATATAGTTAGAGATTAAATAGGGTGAACATGTGTTGGTCTGGTAGGTAAAAACCATCGATTTGCTTTTAAAAACTCAACAATGACAAAATGTATAAAGGTCCTTACATTTTCAAAAGGGTTGTGATTGTATGTTTCTGTACATATGTGGATGAATGAATATTTGCTGAATCGCAGTTCATTTCCCGATTTTTAAACTTTTGAACAATATGTTGCAAAAGAACACTCAGCCTACTCACCCTGTATATAGTTCCGTGAATTGAAATATTTCAGACCCTTAGCGCCACCTCGGAAGAAGCATTAGTTCGATTATAAATTCATCCGAATAAGATGGTGGCGCCCGTGATTAACGGATGTGAATTATCACGTGTCCTTTTAAAACTTTTTATTTAAAGGAGATAACCTTACAATTAGAACAAACAAGGTCTAAATGTCGAATGATAAATCGCGTTGTCAAAACGTTTCACTAAATAACTGACTACATCCTACGATATTTGATGTTATCGAGCGTCCTTTTTCCGTAACTGTTATTCGTCTTTCCACTCTTACTCTCTACATCCTCTACCTTATAGAATACTTGATATTGACACTTGGCATACTTGCGTTATACATGTTCATATATCATGGAATGCGTGTTATCATTTCATATACGACGAGCCATTCAGTCATTTATGTGTTTGTGTTAAACTTTTACCTAATGGGTAACGATATTGCTGCATTTCGAATGACTGTGGGGTTATTTAATTCAAGTAAATATTGTTGTCGTAAATAAGTCGTTTACATGTGGAGTGCATCAAACGAATTTTTATTATTTCTTCTCACCCTTTTCGGGCTATCGCGCGCTTTACTCTCATGTTGCATTATTCGACCGTTTGTCTTTGAAATGAATCTGTTATTAATTGACGCTTTACGCTTTCTTTTACTTTTATCAGGGGATATCGAGTTAAATCCAGGACCGGATTACAAGGCACTCAGTGTATTGCATTTGAATTTGCGGTCAATACGTAACAAACTTGATTATGTAGCTAGTAATCTGTGTAATTTTGACATTTTATGCTTCACGGAAACTCATCTAACGGATGTTGTTCCCGATGCTTTAACAATTGAAGGTTTTAATACATGTTTTCACCGTAAATATTTAACACCGCACTCCAGCGGCTTATTAATTTATGTAAATGAGTCTTTACTGTCGCGGCGTGTTATTGAGTTAGAATGTCCCAGTCTGCACTCATTATGGATTGAACTTAATACTGGCTACTTCTCCGCTTTACTCTGCTGCTTTTATCGTCCCCCTAACTCAAACGTATCATTTTGGAATGACCTCGAAACTAATATTGACAAAGCCTTGGATATGAACCAAAATGTTATCATGCTTGGCGATATAAACGAAGACCAACTCAAAAACTATACACGTCTTAAACAGTCATTGGCAATATTTAATTTAAGGAACGTTATAACTGAAGCAACAAGAGTCACTTCCAATACTTCTACATCAATTGACCCCATACTTGTCTCAGATAATTTAATTGTATTGAACAGCGAGGTTTTACCAATTGATAATTCTGTAAGTGATCACCATGCCATGGCTGCGCACATTAAAGTCCCATCAGTCATAAGTAAACCAATGCAGAGACATGTTTGGTTGTACAAACGAGCTGATTTTCAACGTCTCAATAATTTAATTAACACCGAAAATTGGAATTTTATAACAATGATGAGTGTAGAAGATGCTACCACTTTATTTACGGCCAAACTTTTAGAACTAATGAAATTATGTATTCCATTTAAATTAGTTACAGTCCGTCCTAATGATAAACCTTGGTACGACTCTATGATACGTACATTTGCCCGTAAACGCGACCGACTTAAAGTTACCGCGATAAAACAACCTTCTGAAAACAACTGGGCTAAGTTTAAACGCGCTCGTAACAAAGTCAATAACATGATTAAACATGCAAAGGAAAAATTTTACTCCAATATTGAAACTACATTAACTGATTTAAAATCAAGCAATGCCAGGCAATACTGGAAGATGTTAAAACATCTCATAAACTCACATTCACATTCTGATGTGATACCACCCCTAAAATCGGTCGATATACATGGCAATGTAACTATATACTTCTGAAGAAGAAAAGGCAACGTGCTTAAACAATTATTTTGTTTCCATTTCAACTTTAGATTCATCTTCGGGAATTCTTCCCGTCCCTACTCAGTTTCCATTTGCCAGTTTGCAAAATGTGTCCATAACTGAAACTGAAATTATCGATTTAATCAAAATTTTAATAACTAACAAAGCTGTTGGGGAAGATTTAATAAGTCATCTTGTTCTTAAGCGTACTAGCGAGTCAATTTCAAAACCGCTATGCCTTTTGTATAAATCACTACAAGAATGCACATTTCCTTCATCATGGAAAATGCAATTGTGATGCCCTTATTCAAAAAGGGTGACTCGAACATACGTTCAAACTATCGCCTAATCTCTCTTTTAAGCTGCATAGGAAAACTTATGGAGCGTGCTGTTTATAAACACTTATATAACCATTTTATTGCATACAATTTAATTTACTGCAAACAATCAGGATTTCTTAGAGGACACTCAACAGTTTATCAACTCATTGATATATTTGATCAAATAGCTCGATCTATTGACGACAAGAAACTTAATTGCATGATATTCTGTGATATATCCACTGCGTTCGACCGTGTTTGGCACCGGGGTCTTTTATTCAAACTTAAACAAAGTGACATAAGTGGAAATATATTACAATGGATAGAGAGTTACTTGTCTAACCGTACCCAAAAAGTTTTTGTCGGCTCAGCAAAGTCGCAGTCATTAGAAGTAAATGCCGGTGTCCCCCAGGGCTCAGTATTAGGCCCTGATAGGGCCGTTGTTTTTCTTGATTTACGGTAATGATATTGTAGAAAACCTTTTAAGTATAAACCGATTGTTTGCTGATGATACTTCATTATCATGTACCACATCTGTATTAGCCGATCTCGAGGGTATTTTAAACCATGACCTATGCCTAATTAACGTATGGGCAAAGCGTTGGCTTGTTGATTTTAATCCCCCAAAAACTGAAGCTATTCTATTCACAACACAAAAGAATATTCCTCTTCCCAAGTTAATGTTTGGTAATGTACCCGTAACATTTGTTGATGAACACAAACATCTCTGTCTTACGCTTAGCAGCGATGGTAAATGGAACAACCACATCAATAATATTATGACTTCCGCGTCGAAAATCCTTGGCGTTATGCGAAAAGTTAAGTACAAACTATCAAGAAAATGTCTTAACCAAATATATTTCACACATTTGCGACCATTATTAGAATACGCGTGTGTTGTATGGGACGGTTGTACATTGTACGACAAAGAATTACTTGAAAAAATCCAAAATGAAGCCGCGCGTATTGTCTCAGGCCTAACCAGATCCGTCTCACTTAGAAACCTTTACACTGAATTTAAATGGCCAAGTCTAGAAAAACGACGAAGTTATCTAAAACTAATTAATATCTTCAAAATGCATAACGGTCAGTGCCCCAATTACCTTAATAATCTTCTTCCACCAACAGTTCATGAACAATCTTCTCGTAATATTAGAAACGCGGAAGACTATACTATTTTATCAAGACGAACTTTACTTTATTCACGCTCGTTTTTACCATCTGCCATTAATCTATGGAATTCGTTACCTATTGAAATAAGAAACATTGACACTATTTCGAAATTTAAAACTTCATTGAAACAATTATTTAATTTATGCGAAGATAATCCCCCATACTTTTACATTGGGGATAGACACTCATCAATTCTACATGCTCGTTTAAGAAATAATTGCAGCAACCTAATCTCAGACTTATTCATTAATCATTTAAAAAAACACTCCCCTATGTGCGTGCGGAAATGATGCTGAAAATGCGGAGCATTACTTCTTTCATTGCCATACATATCATTTGCAGCGAATAGCTCTATTCACTGCACTAAGATCGTTTCATCCGCTTAATTGTGAGGTGCTCCTTTATGGTAAGCCTTCACTAAATAATGAAAACAACACCATCATTTTTAACGTAGTTAAAAAATATATTATTACGACAAAGCGATTCATTGCTTAGCTACTTTTTTTCCATTTTGCTGGACAGGACTTATTACTATCATTATTACTATCTTTATTACTATATGTATTCTTATCATTATTAATATCCTTTTTTGTTTACGTTATATGTATATTTTCTTTACAATCATTATTATATTTTTGATTAATTATTATTATTACTATTTGTATTACTACTTTTGGTAACAACTGTTATTATTAGTAGTACTGATGTCATCATATAATAAATATAATTATTGAGATTTATGTTCCCAAGTGTATACTGTGTAAATGACATTATTTATATTTTATGTAAATCTGTCACCATTACAACATGTTAAAACGATCGCAAGGGAAGGACCCCCGATAATGTTGAAGAACTTCAGGTCTAACCCTTTTTCCATTTTGTATGTATGGACCAATGAATATATTTGTATACTGTCATTATCTGGAAATAAAATATGTTTAAAGTATATACGACGAGTCGGTATTAGCTTGAATTTTGTTACAAGTGATAAAACATTGAAAGTACTATGATCACGAATGAAAAAGAATTCAAGTTTTTAGTGTTTTTTATCCATTATTAAATGAATGTAATTCTTATGTCATATTCGAGCCACATTGGGATTAATTTGGTAATATGAAGTCATGAATTTCTCATTCAATCTTTAAAATTAAACCACTTTCTTTAATTAGAACCTTTTTGGGGGGTAATCCGTACCCACCGGCTTGTGGATATGATAATGTGTTACTGCACAATTTTTACCAAACACATTTGGTAAAAATATGGCATTCGTGATTTTTTGTTTCGGTAACGGAAAAAAGGTGTTTTTGTAATTGTCGCATCACAGACGTCTACTTTGTGTTCTACATTATTACGTTGATGTAATTAAGCAAATCTAAAATCGATCTGTTTTGTCAACGGTGACACAGATTTAATGAAATTTATTACTGTTAAAGATTAAACACACAAGAAAGAAAATTGTCTCAGTGATTTTTCCTAAAAAAATTACATCCTCTTACAGGCTGTTTCACAGTTGCAAATAGCAACATGTTTGCCCAAAAATCTTACCAAAATTTCCAAAAAGATTCCAAACTTTTCCAATAAACTCAATATTTGGTTTATTGGGTTAATAGCAACAATATAATTCCGTTGCACTTTATAATATAAATTTAAAAATGCAGTTAAACATGTGCTTATAAACAATTGGAATACTGGTATATATAATCATATATCAATAATTTCCATTTTCCCAATGTCATGGTTTATCGCGCTAATGTTCTCATCCAAAAGGCACAGGCTGTAAAATATAAAGGAAAAATGTCGCTGGGTCTTTTAAATGTATTCGCAATTAGAACAATATATCGTATTAATACAATTTTGACATTTAAAACAACTTCTGAGACGATCCCCTCTTTCTTATACTTTCCTCGCCATATTTCCTAACGTGATTCGCTACAGGCGACTTCACTTGGTTTTCAAAAGGCTCGCGTAAAAACGGTTCAACAGAAGTGTATATGATATATTTTATGTTAATTTATTCTTTTATTACTAACCTTTGAATGACAAAATGATGTTGATGGTAAAGGTCGTATTAAATTAACGGTACGTGTTTTTTCGAATGTTTATTATCCAGAGCGAGGCTCAATTTGTAAACACGGTGCGTACATATCGTACTATCTACGATAGTAAAATAGTTAGGTCATCACTGGCAAAAGAAAATTGATATTTCAAGACACAATTAGTGATGCTTATTAAAAATGAAGTGTGATATGGAATTTTTAAAGGGGTAAGAGAAATACAATGATCGTTGTTTAAAAAAGATCCGCTACTGGGCAAGACCCGTTCCTGGCGACCAAACTGTACAATGCCGTCCTCTCTATTCTGTTTCGTATTGTCGACCTCTTGATGAGAAAGGCAAACACGCGAGAACACAATACAAAAGAGCGAAATCAACATGCGAGAACATGAGATCACATTGTCAGGACGCCAGATCGCGATATAATTATCGCACTCTTGCATCGTAATACACTACATTTAGCGCGATTTCTGTCTCCCGCCACGCATAACCGTGATTCAGCCCAGCGTGGCAACTACTTTCGTCACCGCGATCAAATATGTTGATAAAAACTCGAGCGCGGGCGTTATCGGGCAATTAATCTGCATTTGATGTGAGGGACAAGTTGATGTGAAAACACATTTAGATATATTTTTTAAGTTGCATTTAATACTTCATATTTAAAAAGTGATTTGCTCCACTCTTTTATATTGTATTTACCGTCTTTACAGAATTATTTGACACGTCTTACATCGAGCGTGAGTTTAGATCGCGTTTCATACTTCATGTTTTGTTTCAATCTTTTCTGCATGAAATTATACTTGTTTTATTTACAGATTTGTTTTTGAAAGTATTTCGAAAATGCTTGCTCCTTTGTGTACATATATAGCTCGCCACCAGTTTCATTAAAAGATTTTGCATGTAATTTGATATCAGACTATTTTAGTGATTTCCTGTTTCTATTGTGACATAAGAATACATGTGTATATTCGAGACATAGGCAATAAGTAT
Source organism: Dreissena polymorpha (assembly GCF_020536995.1). NCBI lineage: Eukaryota > Metazoa > Mollusca > Bivalvia > Myida > Dreissenidae > Dreissena > Dreissena polymorpha. The sequence goes on along the minus strand of NC_068358.1, from coordinate 54,813,377 downwards.
TCAATTCGGTGATATTTTTATATCATAGTCATGCGAAAAGCTCATTTGTCATGTTGGCGAGTGCCCATTTGTATTCCCGTGCATTGTTAATAACATGTTCATTTCGATACATATGTAAACAACGTATACGAAGGAATCTTAACCTGATGAACGCTATTGATGTACTTATAATATGTAAATCAATATTTATCACAATATAAATAGGCATATCATTAAGCAAAACATACAATTATTCGCTTTGATCGATGTACATGTAAATCACTGTTTAATAAAATGTACATGTATATATAATATAAATAGTCTCGATAAGAAATGTTGAAAGACATCGCGGTGAATTGAACGAGTCATACTATCACATCGCTCTTTTGTTGAGACTGTTAAGCTTTTTATTTCAGGTACGACCAATAACAGCAATGACGAGATTTTTATTATATATATCATAAACATTTATTAAAATACATAATATTACAAATATGAGTTTTTAATACATCTATATATTTTTATTGTACATGTCCCGTATTAAAATACGAATAAAATGGTTGTTAACTTTAAAAAAGTGATGGAAAATAGGATGTCTACATCATTTTACAATATCTAATAAAAGATGGAGAATTTGATGTTCACATCCATTTACACATAAGAGACCTGTACAGGTTTGTTTCTATTACAATCACAACAAATATTCACACCCACATCTACTCGCTAAGACGGCAATATATTTTGATAGTAGTTAAATTGGAAAACTCTAATCTATCATTCACAGAAACTAATTACAAACCGTAAGACCTTTTGCTGATGTGTACATGTATGTTTTTAATGTTACTTGCGTTAAAAAATTGATTTCAATAAAAAATAGTGCAATGATTAAAATGAATTTGTCTGTAAATTGTGTATACAAAGTTTATTTTTATTACCGTGTTTATCCTTGACACATGTATGCAATCAATTATATCTCACCAAAATGTGCTACGTTTTCCTGTGCATTTTTTAATTAATTATACGAACATGTACATTTTAATAGCTCAGTGATTAGCATCTATCGCAGCGCCGACATATCACATGTACAGTGTGCATGTATACTGTTGCATAATCAACTGAATTATAGTAATGTAATACAGTAAGTAAAACGAAAAATGTACATTATTTATAACAATCATAATATCTTTTAAATTTGTATCGTAATAACAAAGAATATGTATACAAATTGTCACTCGCCAATATGATAAACTGATTTAAATACATATTTTAATAAACGTGAAAGAAGTAATCTTAACCTTAATATTGTAATATTGAATAAATCAATATTTATCACAATGTTCCTTCGATTACGTTTTTCTATAGATTTTGTGACGAAATAAACTTGTTACCGAATAATACAGGTATATACATAGTCACTCGCCAATAACTGATTTGTTTTCATTTAAATATCACTGATTTGAATACTAACTGCCGAACTCTTGAATTTATATTCGAATCAATGCATGTAACAATAGAAACAGGAAATCACTAAAGTAGTCTGACATTAAATTACATGTACATGTAACATGTGTATATGTAATTATTGGCAAGCCATATGTACACACACGAGAAAGCATTTTTGAAATGTTAACAAAAACAAGTCTTAAAATAAACAAGTACATGTAAAACTTCACGCAGAAACTATACATTTGCCTGTAATCACCGCGAACCATCATGGCGGCGGTAGTCGACCGTGAGATCGATTTAACAATAACGTCCGCGGTACTTACCCGCTGTCACCGTGATTTATCACGATTGAACCACCTTCAGACCACGGTGATTGTCCACGCTTACGAACAAATGTCAACGGTGGGACTGTGTTTTAGGCAGAAAACGCGCTAGATATAGTGAACGATGACTTTCTATCGTGTTTTTGCGATTCTTGTATTACGATATTCATATTGCGATCTCTTTATAATAATAAGGCCTCAATGACTTGAATGGAAAAGGGAAGTAGTCTTTTTAACACAAAAAAGAAAGAAATTGTCTTTCCTACAATATGCTAATTTTGTTTATGACCTGCAACGGTTTAATTCATTTTAAAGTCTATATAATTTGGATAGCATGATGAGTAGAACAACGCGCGTATATGAATTGAAACATTGCATAAGTTATATGTGTAATTGTTTAAATGCTTTGTACACATATTTCTATATTCAAAAAGACATAAATAAATTATAATAAATATTAAATAATTTGAGTGATAAAAGGCATACTTGCGTTTGTTTTAAACAAATCCGTTGAATGCAATGAAACACGAAATTTAACTCAAAATAAACATTGAGCGGAGGTTTTAGATATCTACTTATCACACTAATGCTTTTTCCGACAGATGCTCACCTTATATATACACTTTATTACTTCGTATGACAAATTGCAATGCATTTGCCAATATGAAGTTAAATCAGATGCTAAAGTAGTTACAGCCGCGGGAACACTGTACTTCGTGTATATATAAACAAGCAGATCCGGAATGCAGAGTTACCTTAAAGGCATAAATAATATTAGCTGTCCGACATTTAAATAAGGAAGACTACTCCAAAACAAATAACAAAATGTTACAAACCATATACTGGTATACAGATTAAACAGGTATGTTGATGTCTAGTTAAATACCTTTTGACATTAATGTTACGGTGTTTCAGAACTTTAATATTCACCATAATGAACCCAATAAGCATATAATTAGAATGTAATATGCCTAGTACACATAGAGGCTTAATCAAATAAGTATAGTAGTAAACAGTATGCGATACACTGTTATACTTGATACCGGTATGGAGATGTTCATGCGAAATTTAAATCTTATAATGTAATGCGCCATAATTTTTCTATAACTAGTTTGATGTCATTTTATTTGATTTTACAATTAAATCAGCATGGGATGGTAACTCAGTATGCTTATTTAAACAGTAATACAGTGCAACAAAGAAACACGCACTTTTCTATGCATATGCGTTTTGCATGCGGTTAACACATTATTAAGACAATTCAAAATACGCACAACCAAACGAGACGGTGAATTTGCTTTGTTGAATGGTTAATTGTAGGTAATCCAAGATGAAGTGTGTTGTGTATTGTAATTGTTTAAAACGACAAGCAACAATTTAACACGACATGAACAAAGTGAACATTTGGTTTTCGTATGGTCGCGCTTTTATTAGCGAGAACAACTTGTAACGAAATTTTAGTTTCGTCTTTAGTTGTCGCTTGTCGTTGTTAAATGTTGCGGGTAATGTCGTGTGCAATTTAAAACGACAAGCGACATTATATCGCATAAAAAAGAGAATTGTCAACTGTCAACTTAACCAAAAGCACGCGACTCACGACACTTAAAAAAAACAAGTGATATTTCAAACGAAGCACACGACATTAAATCGATAAAATATTGCGCAAAATATTTGTCGAGTGTGGACCAGTAAATTATGAACCGGTGTTATGATAGATTATTTTGCCGTTACATTCGTTCAGATGGGGTTATCACGTGACAAACAAGATGGCGACGTCCATGCCGAGACAGGTATTTTTCGCCGTTGAATACCCTTTATTTCTTGTATTAATTGTTTCAATGCCCCTCACTTTCCAGCCATTTCGGCAAGAAAGTGATAAGCGTATCGTATTAATATTCGCTCTATATCTCGACTTTACTCGCTGCGAAAATTCTTAGCGGGTCACAAAGTAACAGCTCCTGAAGCAAATATCTGTCAATATTTAAAATAGGTCAACTATCTCCAATTAACATGTGTTTAAATCCCCACAGTGTGCTTCTACTATATATCAAACATTGAAAGTGCATGACAAAAACTGGAATTTTTAAGAGTTAAATGAAATGATGGTAAAAACATAAGATGTTCAAAATTAGTTATGCAACCTTATGTGCATGTTTCTTTGAAATTTCGTGTTTGTTTTTTGGTGAAATTATTCTTAATCAAATAATAATTGGTAATTGCACGATTAAAACAACGTTGTTGATGTAAATATTTCAATCTGTTTTCCACTGCCTGTCACATTGTAACAAGCATGACAAATAACATTTGTGATTTATGACCTTGACATGGTTATTAAAAGAATCTGATAAGGTTACAAACAACTATGTTTTTTTCATTGAATATTGGTAAAATACCAATGTTTACGTTTGTTGTAACATTGTTTACAAAAACCAAATAGTGTAAAATATCCTACCTTTATGTAAAATGTTGAAAATAAGATAGCAGAGTTTCAGTTAAAAACAAACACATTTGTTAATTTTCAACTTTATGCTTAATTAGTCGTTTATCAAACACTATGATGTATGGCCCCTGTAACGTAAAAAATTAAATATTGTATTAAATATTAGTATACAGAATATTATATGCATTGGAAAATTATACACAACAGAAATTCAATTTGGAATATTATACGCATTGGACAATTATAAACAACAGAAATTCAATTGGCAAAAATTCCTACATATGCTTTGGAGCAGTGTCAATATTGAATCAATACCGATCTAATTATGAAATGGCTAAGCTAATTGATGATACATGAATGGCTAAGCTAATTGATGATACATGTTGGAGAGCGATGCCAGATGAGAATACGGAAGAACACACAGAGTTAATTACTCACAGATTATCTCTTATGCCTAATACTGACTAATTAGACATGTTGTGGGGTATGCACGGAATATACATGGCGGGCTTAGCATCCTTATTTGTCTGTCGCATATCAAGTTACTTCGGTATCTTTGGGCACGTGGTTTTCATTGTACACGTCAGCAATGGGTGTTCCAATCTATATTAATACATTGTTCGTCAGTAGAGAGTAGTAAGAGAATAAGAGACGGCCGTACATTACGGTCACACAATTTGTTATTTTCATGGGGCCAATAGGCCATTCCATTTAACTTACAGTTTAGAATATTTTACGAACAGTGGAAAACGTTGTATTGAAACTTAATAAATAGAAATAAATCCATATCAACATTGAAAAGGACTTGTGTATGTTTATTATGAGTGTCAAAGATTATGTCACAACCCAAATAACACATCGTTGTGCGAAAGTTATTAGAATATCTGTTTTTAGACGAACATGTCTTCCGAGGTAATGTTGTTTATCATTTATAGTTTAAATAAATAAATATATATGGCTATGTGTAGGCTGCAATAAATGAAATGTTTGACAATTAGTTACAAACCGGTTCAAAAAATAATAACAGAAGTAACTTTATTTATCAGATGGTTAAGTCATGTTATGATTTGATTGTTTCACTTATAGTAGTATAAGAAGGATTTATATTTACCCTGCTATATTATTAAACATTTTGTTCAGAAAATTGTTCGAGAATTGCTACATTGAGGCTTACTTGTTATGTAAAGTACTTCAAGATAGATGAGGCGTCGCTATGCTATGAGCACTATTTTCGCTGTGCGAAAACATGTGTGATTCGTTGTTCTAAACATAAATTTCATTTAAATATGTGAACGTCTTTGGTACATTGAGTGCAACTTATTGACAGTGTGCATTTTGAAAGACGCTGTCAGTTGAATTAGTACACGTTTATATCGTACCTTTTCATTGAAAGACAATTAAAGCAGAACTTAAACCATTTGGTAATAACAGAAAAAAGTTAATATATAATAATGCTATCAATTAACTTATAAAAGTAATCTGAGATACAGTTCATTACTATACCAAAAACATAGTACACATTTTAACGAAACAATAAATGAGGAATATAAATCTGTGTACATATATAACTATAAAGGTTAACAGCTAACGTTGAAATTCACTAATCAAGTGTTTGAATGCGACCTCATACTTTAGGATGTGGCAATTATGGATAGTCGGTACACAGGAAAGTATCTGTAGCTATGTGTGAGTTGTTAAATCTTTATTAAACGACATTCACTCAGATAGCTGTACACAAGATATCATCAGTTGTTCGACTTATATTCATACTTATGCACTAAATCGTAATCGCAAATTCAAACTAGAATGCATAGCAATCTTCATCAGATGTTGAAAAAAGAATTCACATACATGAATATGCAACGAATCTCCATCAGATGCTCGAATGAGAAGGCATAGCCATGTGCTTGATCTTCTTCAGATTTTTAATTAAGAGAATGCATTATGTGCGCTAGGGTCTTCATAAGATGTTACAACCATTGTTGATAGATAGGCATCAGCTCTTAATCAGCTTTTTACATCAGATTAAATAGCTTTGTTCTAGCTCTTTATAATATGTGTGATTATAAACGCATATTTGCGCGCTATGTCTTCAGATGTGCAATTCTAAATGAATAGCTTTGTACGATTACGTCATCGGATTTCGGATTTTTAACTCCTTATTATAGATATGATCAATATGTTTATCATCCGCCTTCATCAAATTTTTAAAACCAATATTCATAGATATGCACCAGACCTTCATCAGCTGTGCACATCAGAATGAAAGGCTATTCCATTCCAGACCTTCATCAGCTGTGCACATCATAATGAAAGGCTATTCCATTAAACCCATTCAGATGTACCACTATGGCTGCATCGATATGCTCAAGTTCTTATCAAATATTCACACATTTGGTCCAGAAATATATCAGCAGCCAATTAAATGAAAGTTGGTTAATATTGACTGTATATATACATGTGTCAGTATATAACAGGTTTCGTTACCGCCGTGTATTTTCCTTTGTATAAATGGTGACCGTGCTAACAAATCAATTGAAATGTGTTAACCTACCTTAGTAAAATGACCAGCAATTCAACACAGAAAATGACAGTTTCGCGCAATTTGTCAGAGGACGATTTTCAAATATAGCAACTGATTCTGTCACAAAAGAAATGAGCAAAACACTGCTTTTATTTCACCATTAGTGACCGTGAGATGGATGTCTTTAAAAAAACCATCTTCATTTACTCGAAGCTCTCTATAGCTCGGCACTGATGAGAGGCAGTTTGATATGCCATGAACTTGTGAGTATATTTTTATAAATTCAGAAGAAAGTGAGATAATTTAGCCAATATTGGTGCGTGTCTATGAAACGCTTTGGCGTTTTACGTTTTTAACTTGACAAAACGAAATATCAATATGTATGTACTTGTCTTGATATAAAATGTGTTGGAAAAAATCAACATATATAAGTTCGTATTCCAATTTTCAATTAAATAAAACTAAAACAAAATACCTAATAACAATATTGTAAACTTTAAAGCAGTTTTCGTTGTATTAACTTTGAAACAAACAACAGTTTTAATATTAATGTTAAACACATATGTGTTCCCATATTGTCCGTTTTTGCTTTAATTAAACGGTATACAAAATTACGAATGGGTCAAATGTTTTGAAAGATAACTTAAAAGTAGCCTTTCTCTCTTCTATGCAGGTACAATGATGTATTCAAATTAATTGTAAGAAAGAAATATAGAATACTTGATGTAGCTTGAACAGTAATCTGAGTGAGTGTAGATGTGACAGGGAAGTGGTTAAACAATCAGAAAGAGAAAGCATCAGATAAAAGGTTCGATAAAGGGAAACAGTGTGAAATATAGTAAGGTTTCCGCAATGACATGAATGCGTCAATTATACGTGTGTTTTTATCATTAAATGCTTAAACTATAAAGGGAGTATAAAGGTAGACAAATCATATTCACATTACATAACATGTCCTTGCCAGAGTAAGGTGTCCCAAAACGTGAAAACATGACAAATAAGCTATAGTAGAAGCAAAGACAGTTCGAAAAATCACTCATTGTGACAAAAACATCTCCACTTGTCTTGGTCTTTTCCGACACGATCATCACGATCGTGTATTACATAACACTACAAAATTACACTTTACCATACATCCAAAAGAATCAAATAAAAATGCACCCATAAGGTATCGCAGGCAGAAACTATAAGACACTTGAATTTTGTTTCCCAAAAGTAATTCGTTTGTTTTGTTTTTTATTTTATTGAAATTTTTATATGAAACAATTTCTGCAATGTTTCATTTAATGAATATGTAAATTATTAATTCCATACTCAAGTAATTTTACTTTAGGCCGGATACGTTGGTATAATATACAATTATACACTTTTTAAATACGGCTTCACGTTAAAAAGGTAAAACTTATATGATTGAGACAACTGGTCTATATGGTAAATAAGAAAATATTAACAAACAAGTTGCTCTATATTAATCATAACACAATCGCAGTTAAATATGTCATCCTAAATGCAGTCGTCGAAAACTAAATGATAAAATCCTTCCACTAACGATGTAACGTATTACTTTGTCACCAAGTGAATGTGCTTTAATAAAACAGTTCAACACTTCAAAGCGTTGTATAAAATCAATTCTAACATCTTGCCCAAGTAACAAACCACATCAAATGACAATGCATGTACTTGTAATGAAACTCTTTGTATAGCTTACTAATATCAGGGGATTTCAAATGAGGCTTGTTTTGTGAAAACAGTGTTTAATGCCTGTGTGTGAACTGTCGTCCTAGATAAGCATTTGCATTACGTTCAATTTGTTCAACAATGTGATACGACTGGAAAGAAAATGGGCGTTTGTTTTGGTAAATGATACGAATTGTTTATATGTGTGCACATATAATACGAGTCAAGCGACTTTCTTCTATACATCAAAATACAGTTGCATACTTTATATGCGCACAATGACATTACAAAAATATGGAAATCAAATATTAAGCTATGCTAGTGTTGCATGGTCCAAATTGAAAATTTAATGGGTGTAGCATGCCGTTTTTGCAACAATTCTAATCGAATGTTGAACGTGAATCAAAATGGAAAATATTGAGCGGTTACAACCGTTACACACTGTACTTTCCGAATCAAAATGCTGTGCACCTTCTGCGGAGTATACACATGGCATCTTGCATGTTTCCTTTGTCAGCACGCGGTATACTTGCCTGCATACCTTATAATATCATACAAGGCACGCAACAGTTTCTTTCGTTTTACTCTATCAAAACGGAAACACACCATTTTTGTTAACGGTTTATCATCGCAGTTGTTTTTTTGCATTACAGGGTATGTCATATGTAAACTAAAGTTTTCTGAAAAAAGGAGACATACAATAAAATTCTTCCTTGCTATAGAAACCCCAGTGTTTAATACATTAGCGAAACAAAATATATTAAAATAACGTCGTATTAAACTTATAAAACTATCTTACTAGACTCAATAAAGTTTCAACGAATTATGAAATATAACTGCAATTTCTAGCTATTTTGGTTTAACTAAAATATATTGAATGTTGGTGGGGTCTTTTTGTGGGTTGGGGACCGAATTACCAGAACACTCCACTGGTCAGATATGGTGACCACCAATCAAACTCACATGCGGAAACGTGGAATGTACCCGGTCATACAGATAGATGCGCCATCGTCGTAACCTCGGACCAAGTGGGTTATTATTTTTTTACGACTTCATAGTTTAACGAGTGCTTCTAGATATTTGTTTGATCAATTTTTTGGTGTTTAATTAATCCTATATTCGTTTGTGAATGTCATTCGTTGGTCATTCACGATACATAAGTCTATAGGAACTTCGCATACTTTTCATTAAGATAATGCAAACTGATTGTTAACAATACAATTTACATTTTAAACTGAACATGTATGCAAGAAAAACTTGGCATTATTCCGTCAAAAAACTTTGAGGTCGTCAATTGCCTGTTGTAAATTAAAACATTGTTTTAACCCTTGATGTATACATTTTTACTAGTAGCAAAGGCAACGACAGCGAACATGCTTGTACAGACCGCTGCACATGCGCAGTGCGCTTTAGATAACCTTCCACTTTATCATTTACGTTTATTGAAGGGCGTCGCATTTGCCGAAATATAATTGCCGCAATTGTTTTCCGAGGATGCATGCATTAGTTAGGACGGATATCTTTTTTATTGCAATATTCTTATTAATCATTTTCATCTTTAAATTAACATTAGGCTTGCACAATCTGATGTAAAGAAAAAAGGTACGAACATTCCTTTTAAGTTGGTTGTTTCGTATTGCACCATCTGGGAATTAGATGTTGTGTAAAATAACCTTTAAGGAAATCAGGAATCGGGTCTTCTTTATAAAACATCAGTATGAAGCTGTGTTACTTTATTCAAAGCCTAAGTTTTTCTTAAAACAAGTGATGAACATCATAATGTATGTTATTATACGATGTTGTTGTTGTGTTTTTTTAACGAAAACTTGATTTTTCGTACGGGAACCTGCCTTTTGCATGTCACTGCACATCCGCTCGTGGTTAAAGCAACATTTTACACGTTTTACATATTACTTATGTCTATTGCATTCAAACAAATCAAAGTTAGATTTTATTCGCGTTGTTTTATATTGATTAAAACGATTTCAGCTCGCTTTGCAAACGAAATATAAGTACAGAAAACGCAAGACAGATGGCTTATCATATTTTATACTCAAATGCGTTTTGGGGTATTTCTACCTGTCGGATCAACCTGAAATTATGTATGAGTGGTACAAGTAGGTTAATAATGAGTTAGATGTGAGAGTTTTTTCATGATTGTTAAATTTTGACTGTATTTTGATATAACGAAGCTCTTTCCCCGAGAGTGCTTTAATTATTGCGAATGGATTTTTTGTAAATTTCATTATTAGTAATTCATTTATTCTTTCTATTGACATATTCTATCTTTAAATGGAACTTACATTTGCTAAATTTATATGTAAAGAAAAAAGAGTAAAACGCCTTGACAATTGGCCGTTTCATAATTTGAGCCATGGGATTGGATTAAGTGTCAACTTACCTGGAACGGAACCATGGAGTGCCCTGATGGCATCGATTTTTGTTGTAAGTATTAAATAAGGTACTGCATCATTTGCGGTTTTACGTGCTGAATATGTTGTCATACTCACGACGATCCCTTAAGTTCAACCAGGTATGTGATCCAATTAATCTTATTTATGGAACGTTTCCATCGATCATAATCCACTTCTTTAACCGTAACAATGAGTTGAAAGAATTGATATTAACCTGCTGATCTCTTCATTTGAACAGATAGTCGTATTCATTAATGTCTATTCTTATCGATCCGTTCCGTAAACATAGCAACAGAACGTTCCAGTGGAAATCAATATATCATACGATGCAAGAAGACATTGAATTGTTTAATTATATTTTTTATTGTTTAACGACAGACATTCATTGTATACCTAACATAAAAGGCCATTTTCTTTATTCATTTTGTTTTTGTTTTTGGGGATTTTTTTTAAATATTACTTTGCTGTTGGCTGTATCTTGCTTACAAATCAATAATAAGCACGATCGCTTTTATGGTCAAAATATATTAATTTCAATCCATGTGCCATTATATTAAAATCATATATTTAAAAGAGTTAAACACAAATTGTTGAGACACCCATTACCTAACCTTTTCTTAACAAGTATTCCAAACTTAATCTATTTACGAAAACGAAAGGAATACCCTGTGATGCGTACAGAAATAACTCGCCACTTAACAAAGCTAATCTGTTTTTAACATGTAATAACCGGATTGCTTTTAGTCGAAAAGGTAGAAGTAGTAGTAGTAGTGATAGAAGTTGTAGCAGTAGTAGTAGTTGTAATAGTAGTAGTAGTGGTAATAGTAATAGTTGTTGTTGTAGTTGTTGTAGCAGTTGTAGTTGTTGTTGTATCAGTAGCGGTGGTGGTGGTGGTGGTGGTGGTGGTAGTAGTAGTAGTAGTAGTAGTAGTAGTAGTAGTAGTAGTAGTAGTAGTAGTAATAGTAGTAGTAGTAGTAGTAGTAGTAGTAGAAGTAGTAGTAGTAGTAGTAGTAGAAGTAGTAGTAGTAGTAGTAGTAGTAGTAGTAGTTGTTGTTGTAGTAGTAGTAGTAGTAGTAGTAGTAGTAGTAGTAGTAGTAGTAGTAGTAGCAGTAAAAGTAGTAATAGTGGTAGTATTATATATATTGTTTTCTATGCACACGAATCACAATCAATAATTAAAATCATGCTGTTGGCATTGTAATAATCCGCGTTGTGTGCGATAATGTTTAGTATGATTAATAGCCCGTCACTTGAACAACAAAATCCTAAAGGATGGTTGCAAAATATATTTGTTGTTAACAGCATTTAACATCACACGCTTCAACTATTTCTAATGCCAATATACATTCAGCTATAATTCATTAGAATTGAGATACCTTGTCGATGTTTAACACAACGATTGCAAATATGTGAACGTTAATTATTTATAACTCAAGGACTATAACTTATGTGAAAGTGATGTAATTTTAATTTAGCCAGAAACATTGTCAAACTACTATATTTAAATGGATAATTTATCAATACTGTATGTCATTTCGATCTAAGACAAACGTGGTAAAATATTTAACATACAACCAGTTAACTCTGCCATCTTGAATATATTGATTACAAATAAATATTAGTTTGTTTTAGGATCTATATTGTGTGATTGCTCCAAATACAAAATTTATGACAGCTAAAACTTTGATCTGTGTGCACTTGAAATTAAACATTCATAGCTATAATAAATGTGTAATCTTCTACGGATTCTACGGATAAAGAGCCCAACTATTCCAGTATATAAACTTTTGGTGATCATTTAAACAAAGAAGAATATCTTTTTAGATAAATAATAATGGCCACATAAATGAATTTCTTTCTGATAACAAATACTCTTTTACATAGATATATTGCATTCAACACTTTACATTTGTCAATAACATTCTTTTTCTTTGTTTACAGATGCATACCGATGAACAATCCTCAATCTATATGCTGTGATTAAAATGTGTCAGTTTGTGATATAATGGTTTCATTTACTCTCATCATGATCAATGTTTTGCGTTTTGCTTAAAAAAGGGGTTTACACACAATACAAATCAAAATATTATAGAGCTCGCATATATTAATGACTAAAAAAATGCAATCCATGTATTAAAGGGCATTTTGATATAAAAAAAACCTATGATCAGTCCGTTTTCAGTCTGCAGGTTATCATAAAAACAATATATAATTAAATTTTCATTTTGAATGTGCATGTTTGAATAATTTTACATCATTGTCAGCAACTTAAAATATTACTTTTGTTTATCATAAAACAATTCAACACTGGCAAGTAATACAGTCGAAAATTATTCAGCACAATCCGGATTAAAATGCAATTAAAAGAGTGGCAGTATTTATAATTACCAATCTCAGGGTAATCCTTCGACATATCCATGGCTACCGATTCACTTCAGACAAACAATATGTTTAAACTGATTTATTTATAAAGAAAATGACGAGGTAGGGAGTTGCAAACAGAAATGTATTTTATCGACCTATCCCATTCTTTGACGTCATATACATGATTGTGTGATATTTATAATTACAAGTTCAGCAGATGTATGTATTAAATTCGTTCGTATATGGCACAAAAGGTGTTGCTAAAAGATGTCGATACTACCTGGGTTCGCTCTACAGAAGTCAATAAAATATAATCATGGCAATGTTTAATATACTTTATATAACAACTTTAGCTTGTACGCTATGATTTTGTATTCTTTCAAGGTTTTTTTGTGAATTACGCTGGGGTTTATTGTCCATGTAAAATAAATACTTTAAGCATGTTGAAGATGATAGTAAACATACGGTTATGCATAGACCTTCTGTCTCGTATGACATCACTCCTGTCTTGTTGTGCATACCTATGTGTGCGTGTGTGTGTGCGTGTGTATGGTTTGCACCCCAATCCGCACCGAGATAGACTTGGATACCAATAAGGAGTTTCTGACCGCATGGAAAACGGTGAGTATTTTTAATTATACAATGTAAAAATCTTCAATGACAATAGCACTGAGCCACCGACAATGCACCATAAATCTTATTGGTTGTCAAATTTAATTGTTATCCTGTGGTGAACTGTTGTTTATCCCTATTTAAATAATTGTCTTTCCTTTGAATTCCTTTGCGCTGATTTGAACGTTCATATAAACTTTATTTTTAAAAACAGTTGTTTCAAATATTACGAAGAACAAAACAAACAACAACAAAGTATGAATCCGAAGTACTTTGAAACGAGGTCGTAGCGGGTATCCAATGATTGACGCATTGATGACGCAGCTAAAGGAAGACCTTGGTCGAGATTCGGCCGCATGTTGCCTCACCCGCGGCGAGAACTGGATCAGCTGGGAGGAGGGGCAGGAGGTGTTCCAGGAACATTGGCTTGGTATTGAGAAATTGACCATTTTGTGAAATTCGGTTCTCACAGAGACCCTGAGGTCTACCCGTTCCTTAACACATGTTTAATATTTCCACATGGTACTTCAAGCAAATTGGGATAGTTTATAAACCCTTAAAAGTAGAACATTGCCACTAAACTTGATTTCAGAATTCTAACTAAAATGGAATTGAATGTACACGGAAATAAAATAAATGCATCGAAATTGTTCCTGTTCTTCTTGATGTCTGTCCGTTAGTATGTCTGTCCTCTGGTCTTTACACCCTTTATAACTTTAATTTCCATACAGGATTACAATTAATAATGATCTTAATTTGACCAAAATTAATATAAAGCATCAATTTCGGTCAGACATGCTCGCCTATTCATATCCGCATTTCTTATTGGAAGTAAACCTCCTACTTTTATGACATTTGATATGAGAATCCCCGTCGGGTTTAATATATTTGCATATAGTTTGAGGCTTTTCCTGAATAACACATTATGAATTGTTAACTGAAAAAAATATTTAGATACAGCTTTAGTAGTAACATACCTGTATATGTGGTACATATCAATTTGCAATAACATAAATCAGACAAAAATATTCTCTTCGATTCTTCAAGGGGCACCGCCTTTCAAATCGATTCAAAATATTCTTTAAAAAAAAGCAAAGTTAAATACTAGTTTTGTTAACATAAAGATGCAGATTGGAGCTTGAATTCCGGCAACACGCTGTTGTCGTCGGCCATTGCCTTCTTCCATCAGTATTTCCGTGTGTTAAATTCTGTTGCGTTCGGAAATAAAACTGATAAGCAGGGGAACTTCATTAGGTTAAATATATAGATTTATTGGATGCTAGCGATCCTATTCGTAAATGGTTTTCATGTGTTGTTAACTTGTGTACACTAGTTTAATCTATGTTTTTTTCACTCGATCTCATAGAAAGTCTTTTTTTTGGAATAGTAACACTCCAGAAACCTGATCAAGAGAGAGACGCTTTTTTTAATTTTCAGTCTTTTTTTACAGTCTGTTTCTTGGGTAAACCTTCACTTTTTATCTTCAAGGCAACACATCTATTGTAGGGTTATTTCAAACCCGAACCTCTGGATTGATAGTTTGGCCGTGATATGTCATCCAGTAATTAATTTTAAAATTATATTTAATTTAAAATTAAACTTAATTACCATTTAATTAAAAATAATATGTTGTCATCTTTTAAAGATACATTTACTGTATATAAGCAGAATGATATCAAATTTGGTGGAAAATATAAATGCATGATATCTGCTAAATGATTTAATGATCAAGCCCATGTCTAAACCGTCTTGAACACTGTGTTTGCTTAGCATGCAAACAATTTGTATATAAATTTTGACGGAGAGCAACACCAATCACCTTATGTCACATTCTTTTAGTATCCAAAGAACTGCACTTAAAAACAATCTCTGAACGTGTTTGAAAGAGGTTTTGCACTTACTATAGACCTTAAATATACCAACAAGTTATGCAAGTTATGTATTGCATTCCATGTGGGAAGAATGTCCCAATTCTAAAGAAGTTCTAAGCAAAGTACATATATGAGCCATGGACTGCCTCTTGATGGGTGCAGGAAAAATGCGGATGCATAATAGGTTAGTCATTGGTACTAACAATTGTTACAGGATCTGTTTTTCTCTGAGGGCATGCATATTGATCAAAGGCAAAGAAAATGTAACCATATTACCATGCATTATAGGACAGTTTCATTTGTACGCATATATCACAGATTTTTAAAAAAGCATCGTTTTTTCGAGATTTCTGTTGTTCCAGCTCCCGGATCGTTATTGCTTTCTCAGCCCAGTCCATACCAGTCAGCGTTATATGAAATGCAGGCTTTGTTTCGGTTCTTCTATTTGCATATAACTATAACAGATTGTTGCACTAACATTAAGGAAGCCTTTGTAGTGTAATATGATACACTTGTTGTATTGCCAGACCAATAATCAATTGTTATTATATAAACGTGTCAAGAAAGGTAAATAATAACATACATATGTATTGATATTATTATTTTTTTCTAGTACGCAGATTCTTTTTAAGTTGCAATAAACATAATTAGATATATATATCACATTTAAAATACGTTTTTTTTTATTGGTATATTTTGTTTCAATAAGTCAAGTATTTTGTTAAATGTATTTTCAGCAATATATGTTAAAGCTATGATACTAGTAGACTAAATGTAATATATCATTGAAATCGTGCCTTGCATGTAAAATAAACCTAAACCTGTTGTCGACCATGAAGAAACAAGACGGAGAAATATCATATAATGCCTGCAGCTCACGCAAAGAGCAATATCACCATGGCTGCAGCTCACGCTAGAGCAATGTCACCAACGTTTCAGGTTGTCATTCGCGTGTTGCTGACTGTCATTCGCGTGTTGCTGGCTGTCATTCGCGTGTTGCTATGCTGATTAATGAAGTTTAACTTTTGCTGCAAAGAGTTTTCAATTAATGTCAAACTGAACAACATTAAAATTATAATAATGTTGTGGTACGCGTGTATTATTTATTTTCTATATGTGAAAACATGACGCGTTTGGAGTAAAACAGCAAACACGTTTTTTATTCATTTTATTAACATGCATTTACTTGAAATTTCTGTTATTATAAAAGAAACAATTTAATGACAAATACACACTCATATGAAATATGTATAAGCAGTTTAACGATGTATTAGAAACATGATTTGATGGATAGTAGTGGGCAAATCAAACTTGGATACATTAATTTTCTTTTAGCTTGAGAAGAGACCGCTGTCGGTTGATTTTCCGTATTATAAAACACCCAATATGACGGCAAGAAAACAATTACAGAGGCAACAAACAGTTCAGAACGCGTATGCATGTATAGATACATTTTGAAAATATTGTCAGTTGGCAATGACTCTTGTTTCCATTATATACAATTTGTAATAATGAACTCAAACCACACTGTGTGACCTTAGAGTTGGTTTTCCTTTTACCTAAACCGATTTGTATCTCTAAACTTTACTACTGGCCTGGTTGGAAAGTGTCTGTCTGTATGTAGTTTATGTAGTTTAGCTGTTTTCAGTCGCAACTGTTTTATTTCAAGTTAATCTGTAAAGGAATATGTAATGGGAGTACATACTGTTTTAGAACCATTAAAAGAACAATACGAAAGCAAACTGGAAATGGTTGAATATCCCACAGTTCGTTTCATTTTCTAGGCCTAGTTTGAAAATGGGTCTGAAATGTATGATAAAAGCCAAATATTAATAGGTTAAAAGAAATTCTGACCACACTGATGGCTATGTGTGACTATAAGCCAAATGGTTATATCACATAAACTTATTTTGAATAAGTACAATACAATTGTGGGTATTATTGAAATACTAATGTAAATCACAACATCTCAGGCTTATTATGCTTATGTAGCTAAATAACGTTATTCATAAATATAAATGTGCTTTCATAGATTAAACGCTAAAACAAAATTTAAGCATCAACTTCGGATGAAATGCAAACAGTTATAACTTCTGACGAAATCTTCTAGCAGTGTCATGTTAATAAAAAAAACTTGTTTAACCTCAAAAATGCACATCACACAAAATATATGAGCTAACGATGAAACATGAAAATCTATCAAAATTGAAAAATATTATTAAAACCCTCGTCTGAGCAGCAGGTGGGGTCTTAGATCAACTGGGTTTCTTTATAACGGCGTATAAGTTGATTGAGATCGGCGTACACTCCTCCAAATTCCTTTGCGAAGCGGAATTATACAGAAACATCGTAAGCTGCGTAAGATTAAAAGGCCTAACTTCAGACACGCTCAAAATCAAGCAAGGAACCGGATAGCGCAGTAAAACATCGACGATCCTGTATCTGACCTGTATCAATGACCTGCTGCCTGCATATAAACATACTGTACACTCATCTTAGTATGATATCACATCACTCTGCTAAAACTGCTACTTAAAGATAAATATCAGCAGAGATGCAGGTCCGAAATTCTTTTAACTCAACCAATAAAGTGATTTAAGGTTAGTTGAATCGCACTTCAAGCTTACGTTTTCACTGTGTAAAAGCTAGTGCTCCCTATAAGCAGAGCTCACGATAAAGGGAGTTTTCAACCCTCTTATTAATTGTGTGGCTACGCATTAGTATCGTCTTGGTGATGCGATACTTATGAGCTCCAACGACATGGGATTTTATGAAGAACAAAGGTGTATTTGCCTTTTCGCACCAGTTATTTAGAGCCCTGATTTTTGAAAACGAACAACGCCTTGGTTATATTTCACATGTGTTTGTAATGTTATATATAATATATAAAGTTATGCTTAGATTCACAATGTGTCGCGCTTGACTATGCACATTGATTCGTACTTCAAAATGTTTTGTAAGAATAGCCATAATAACCATAAATCCATTTCTGGTAGAAGGTGAAACTCGGTTATCCTAGTTCCAAATTTGTTGAAAGTCTCTGTTATCCAAAGTGTCCTTTATCGGGAATCAAAGTGTCTGCAACTTCATGAATACAATCTATTAAAACATGTCCTATCTTCGTTTATATTTCATTGAATATTATCAAAATTTCAGTATTTGAAGCACAGTGATTGCTCAGCATGCTAGAATATCAACCCATTTCTTGAAATATTTCTAAGTAGTTTTATTTTGTTGTAATGTTAACTGTTTATCCAGTTCATGCTGTTTTCCGACAGAATTTTCTATTTTTGGGGAAAAACCGTGAATTTTTTTCTTCCCAATAGAAAAGGATACACCGTTTATAAACTCGACCATGTGCCTTGTTTAAACAACTAATATTTAGAATATAACTAAAAAAACTGAGGAACTTACCTCCTGCGCGTGGCTTTTGTTGTTCTCTGTTATCGAAGTGCCATCTGTTATCAAAGTATCCGCATTACCAACGTGATTCTATTCTCGGATGTTTATTCGATTATTGTGCAATCGAATATGGTTAAAGTCAACAAAAGACATAATCCTTATGATAAAACACCTTAAGTCTTAATTATTTTGTTATTTTCGTTATTTATTCGCTTGAAAAATGTTATTAATTGATCCATTTATTATTCTTATTATTACTACTACGACGATGACGATGACAATGATGATGATGAAGACGACGACGACGCGACGACGAAGACGAAGACGATAATAATGATGATGATGATGATGATGATGATGATGATGATGATGATGATGATGATGATGATGATGATGATGATGATGATGATGATGATGATGATGATGATGATGGAACACGAGTGTCTATTCATCTTACCTATTCACAGATTTTTGAATGTATTGAAATTTGTCATTAAATGCTTTAAATTGCTAAATGTTAATATTTGAACTTAATAACTTCTGTAAAAAAATAACAGAAATAAAGTAATCTTCAACTGGACTCGAACCACTGACCCTTGGAGTAAAAGTCTTACTACTCTACCAACCATGCTCATACAGTGAGAGATGAATTGATTACTTTATATGAAGAATTCTCGTAGCATCACAAAATATAACGATACCACCAGAACGATCCAAATTATTCAATCGCATCGCGTTTGTAATGCTTTGTAGTTTTCAGGTTTTTAAATCGTCAAAAGATTTATATTTTAGAGCTTGGTAATTGTTCAGTATTACTGTGTCCTCGCAAATATCATAAATCTAACACAAATGTGCATTTATTTTCTTCATTTTTTTCGATTTACCCAAATGTGAAAAGGGCCCATATATGCGTTAAAATTGTGAAACAATCACACGATGAAGGTTATATACCTGAATGTATATTTATACAAAGTTCATACGCCATAGACCGTATATGTGTTTCACCAATAATTTAAATTTAGTTTATCACCCAGAAAAAAGAAACGTAAATGCTTGAATTCTACAATGTAATTGCATCCACATTTCTGTATGTGTTGTAACTTCCTGAATTGCAATTAATGAAAAGGTAAAATTATCTTTCTCTACGTCAACTTCCTATTACTTCGTTGGGCATGCACCCTGCGACGCCGGTTACATACCACGAGTTGTTATAAATAACAACAAAATTCACTGCACGTGTTTTACCCATCTCAGTATCCACCTTCAGTATGTCTTCACTCAAAGTGTCTACTATGAATTATAATGTCTCATAAATTATGTATCTAGGTGTTTACATGCAAATACTATGAAGATGTTGTGGATACTTCAAATTATTCATGTTGTATTCCTGTTTTATTTACACGAACTGACTCGGAGTTAGCTCAACAACAATGATTTGACCCTTGTCCGTTTTTATTTAAAATCTATACTGTCTGTACAATTGAATAGTAGACACGAACAACATTAGCATCTTGTGAGTAAATTATTGGGCAAAATAAGTTGTTATAAAAATATCTACTTAGAAAAGAGTGAAACGTATCCACCAATGTGTTGTACGAAGATTTTAGTTACCTTAACACGTATTTACTAACAGCTTAACGCAACGTAGAATGAATAATGTTAATGTACCTAAACACAAATTAAAAGAGCATTTGTACACACAAAGAAATTGACACTAGACGTCTATAGTCATTACGATGATTTGTTCTCATCTTAAGCCCGTTCTGTTCCGTTGGCGGTAATATTCTCCGCATGACAGCCGCGTTTGATCCTCAACTTGAAAATGACGCCGTCCTTGTTAAAGGAGTAGTTGGCCACCTCTCGTCTCTCGAGAAGCTCCCACGTGTGCTCGTGCTCCAGGCGGGAAATCATGGGTTCCAGCTTGTTCGCATATTCCTCAACGTCTTTCATGTATTCCTTGCGCATCATGAAAATTATCAGACCACCTGAAGAGTTAAAGAACACACTGACATTGGAAATAATTTTTTGTTTAATTGAACCGTACAGAATAATCGTACTAGCATGTACGTTCAATATAATGATATGGTATTGTGCTTATATCAATGTCATTGTCAGTTCAATCAGACCCACTCTCCGTTTACCCATTCTGAACGTTTTCATGTAATTTTTAAATGGATAGGTCAAAATGCTCGTCGTTTGTCTATGCGGATGTTGACGAATATCGACGTGGAATTTATGTTCCATATGTGAAATATCCGTTGAAAAGTCGTCGTAAGAGTGCATTTATGTAAAATAAAAAAACAACAACATCATGCTCAAACTTTGTTTTCTTTAAAATATTAAAAGTATATTCTCAGTATACTTAATAAAGCTTTAATATTGTTTGCATGCAACAGTGCATATAAATTTTGGCATATCAAACAACGTGAGACGGGCAAGATGTTCACATTATGAAAAAGATATTCAGTATCAAACCAACTATTAACAATGTGTAACATGTAATAACATAAATGAATATAAATACATGTTATGATTATAATACACAAAATACGTTAAGATAACTACAAAATGGTTCCAGGATTTAGCGATGAGACACCCCTTCGAAAATTTAGAAGGAGCATAGAGTGGTGGATTCATATTTGTTTTCACAGACATACGTCGGTCAACATCCTAAATACGAAATATAGTTTGGCTTCTCGGTAGTGTTTTCTGCTTATTAACATCGAGAAAGGTAGAATGATATCTTAAGACATATTGACAATTGCATAAATAGCATCCGGTGTTCCTACATAGCTATAAAAACAAATGATTTCGTCTGCGATTTTGTAACAAGACCCTTGCTGCGGGATTTATGGAATAAATGTATTGGAAGCAGAACTTAATCGTCAATATGCCACACGACCTGGCGTAATTTCTAAAAAAATAAATAAATCTAAACGTAATCACCATTAAATTTTGTTTATTGACGACAATTGATTTTATCCTCAAAAACCATAGCGGTGACAATATTTTGATTGCTTTCGTTCGATTGCCGTTGTCTAAATGTTACAATAAATGTCAGTTAATTCATCAAGTGAATAACGTTTGGTAAAGTAATCAGAAGGCAAAGTCAAAGCAATACTTTTGAAGGTAAGAACCTGATCAGCTATCATATCCCCTACACCTTATAAGGTTTGGACCTTTTGACTCCTCGCAAAGGCAACAACGGGCTTGATTATGTTCTATGGAAACAAACACAGCAAGTAGTTATCGTACCGGACTTGACGATTCGGGCCATTTCCTGTAGCCCGCTGCAGGGTATATGGCCCTCACCAAAGCCTCCCGAGCAGACTGCGCAGTCGTAAGTACCTGAAATACACGTGCCACTTAAGGTGTAATATATTTACACGATAGCCACACATTATCTCACTCCGACAGCAACAAAGGTTCCCTGATTCATTGTTCATTTTTTTTGCATAAATAAGAACGTGCATAAAACTTAACATGTGGGCAATTTTGCAAACACCATTAAAAAGACCGAAAGGCAGCATAAATGAAATCTAAATGTTAATACATATTGATTTCATGCAGAAAATGACCATTATTATATGTTTCATTTACACCTGATCAAAGTGTTTTGATTGCCATTATTCATTTAAATGCATCCTCATCTGAAGAAAACTTCCATAGCCGCGCGGACAATTGAAGATCATTGCTAAATGTAAGATTTGAGATTTTATAAGTCATTCAGTTTAACTGATCCTTTGCGTAATATTAATATTTGGATTGATAAATATTTTTACAAAAATCAAATTTATTCCTTTAACAACAATAACAACTACAAACTGAGTGACATAAGCTTATAAGTTTTGACACGCATATTGTCTCTTCTGAAACTTATTAGTAATGGCTTGCGTGCTCTAATATAAATCCATTTGAAACCATTTCATGTTAGTAATATAATGTCTTATAATAACAGTATCAAATGCAGTAATTAATCAAAACGTCTTACCTTCTGCGATTGGAAGTGGTTTTTCGCAGACGAACTCTTTATACAAGTTTGTATAGATGTGGCTCGTCTGGCACTGTTTCAGCATTCCCTCCGCAGGATCAACGCCGTCAATGGATTTAAAACCATACGTAGAAAGCTAAAACGGAATCGATTGTTGCTAAATTATTAATGATGAAATAATATATGCGAGTATTAAGCCACAAAATACCAAGTTATAATCTACATTTACCTCGTTATCATTTCTGGGGCCAAAAGTATTGATGAAACTTGTCGCAATATTTATCTTCACAACATCTAGGCGAAATTCGAATATGGGTCAAGTGGGGGTCATAAACAATGTAAATAGATCGAATCTTTATATAAGAAAATATTGACAGTAACAGTTAAACTTCATACTCAATTTTATTCAACTTTGGTATAAATTATAATGTCAAATTTACGTTTTTTAATTGTTCGCAAGCAAAAATGATTGACACGTTAAGGATTAGTCTGTGATTCTGGTTAGTCTAATTAAGAAAATAAAATCACGAATCAATAGAAAGAAAAGGCATGTTTACAAGGCATTTATTATCAGGTAATTTTGTGTATTCAGTTTCAGAAAAAAAGATTAATTAGACGATTGGTTGAGTGTAGTCTTAAAATAGCATTATTTACGCGGTAAACTATACTAAATCATTATTATAATGAGCGCAGATTGGTTTCAATGTTGAGAAGTTGACTAGTTTAATCTCCAAAGATTGGTATATATAGTTGACAGATGAAAAGCTGTACCCACGTATTGTTTATGCGGAATGTGAATTACTTTGTTCCAAGGTGCAACCTCCATGTTAGAAAGTATTTATGAGAACAAAATTTCTTACATATTAAATTGAAAAGTTGTGTAAACTAGGCCGTCAACTGTATAAAGCAGTTATGTCGTGTGTCCATTGTTAGATACCTGCCATATGTCAGATATTACCTCTTTTCCTACGCGACCAGTTCCACATGCGATGTCTATTAAGCGAACCTTTTCGCGATTCTCTTCAAAGCATTTGGCAGCTTCTTTCGCCACGATCGAAGGTCCCATGTAAACGCTGGGGTCTAAGTCCTATGGAAATTTTGGAACGGAAGATAAACTAATTTACTTAGATCTGCTGGAATTTTGAGATTCAGCAATCTATGCTGCAAGTGCATATCTACAAAGTTACAAATGTTCAAATGTTTGTGCTAATATTTAATACGCATAAGTAAGGTTATAAAATGTATTTTGATTACACGTTTAGAAGATCAAAAACTGCGACCTTACTAAATCGTACTGTTGATTTTCGGCCCAAGTAGTGTAATACTCCGCGACCTCCTCTGGTGCCATTCCCTTCCGGTGCGCCTTGCAGTTCGCTGTGTATTTCTCCATGACTTCGGGCTTTTCCTCTATGAAAATATAACCCCTTATTTTTACGTTTTTAATTGTCACTATTCTTTGAGAAGAAATATATACTTTAATAAAAAAAAACTGTTTCATGGATGCTCATGTTGAAGTTTGTGCAGAAGATACGCAACCTTATCAGGGATTTAAATACACAAGTATGCAGCTCTACGTCTCGACAAGAGAAACAAGTAACTCGCCAGATGCAGTTATTTATGTTTGCTGTGAGAATGCACTGGCATTTAATGCATATGAAGAACTTTGGTGCTTTTGAGATTTTTTTTATAATTTTTATAACGTCATTCAGTACTTTTGCGTTTCCATTTGTGTTAGATGCATGTCTTTAGTGTTTGGCTTAGATGTCGATCTTGAATTGCGAATTCGTTATTGTGCATGATTTACTGTTTCAAATGACAGACAATAAACTTAACTCAAGATACAGTGGTATCAATGATTGTAATTTTCATTGTGTCCAGGAAGTATTTGATGGTTATAAATGCGCAATCCTGAAGTCGCCATACATCGGTTATATGCTCTGATTTTTATACTAAATTTACCCAAATTCGTTACGACCTACGAAACGACAAACCACTTATTCTACTAAACCGAGTAATATCGATATTTCAGCACTATGAATCTGTGCGAACCCATCTGTTTGGAAATACACGGCCGTTAATCACTGGCGCAACCCATTTTTGAGATGCATTAATACATGAGCGAATGCTTCTTCCGCTAACGACCGCTGAATCATTTTTAAGATTCACGGAGAAATTGACAGGGTGAGTTGGTTGTATATGTTTTCGTAAACATATGGCCCATTCGTTTTAAAATCACACAATTTAGTGCGAATCAGAGGGTATTATTTCACACATAAATGTACGGACGTATAAACTCAACACAACAGACAACGTGAGGATAAGTTGTGACATGGTGGAGTTATTACAAGCAAATCGATGTGTTTTGCATGTGTGATGATCATATTTCCAATCCTATGAAATCGCGAACCACATTAAACCTTGTTTTAACGTATACAATTTGCCCAATTCACAAACATATTGGCGTCTTACCGATCTAATAGAAAATTTTGCATTCGAACAAAATAAATAAATAACGAGTTGACTCTCAGAACAGGAGATGGCGCGAATGCGCATTTTAATCTTTAATAAAATGATATATTTTATGTAACGATTTCTACGTTTGTTTCCAATGGTAATATTTTAAATTTTACTACTTAAAGTGTCAAATCTTTAATGTTAGTGACGTATATAGAAAAGCAATATTTTATACCATTATTCAGTCAATAAAATAAATAAGCTATACAAATGGGCTTCGCTTCGCGAGTTTATCATTGACATCTTGACATGTTGTATATTAACAGTTTGAAAATGTAATGACTTATTAAAACTGGTTTTATTGGCTAAATTTGAGGATAATTATATTGTGTATAAACGTACTTTTACGCTTGAACTCGTTTAGCAGACTGCTTATGAAGTTAATATACCCTAAAGCGGTTCACAAATAGTTCACGAATGATGCGAGCGCCCTTTAATAAACTGAAACACTTTAATGTGTTCAATGTTTCATGTCCTTATCTTACACAGAAAAACGTTGACATCAATCAATGAATTATAAAAAAGAAAACATCCTGTTCTTATTAAATATATGTCTTAACGTACGCGACTCGAAATAAAGATTTGACAATATAAGTATTCAACTTACAAATATAAGTCATGAAAACATAATACGTAGAAATATTAACATCAATATGTCATTTAACAAAAGTTTAAAATGTACACTGGTGATCTCCTGTTCTTAGCGGTACCTCATTGGCATTGTCTCTATCTATTTTGAAAAAATGCAAATTATCTATTAGATCGGCAAGAAACAAATCTTTATGGGCATAAGGCAACGTGTATATGTTAAAAGCAATCATTTGATATGGTTAGAGATTAAATAGGGGGAAAATGTGCTGGTCACGTAGGTAAAAACCATTGATTCGCTTTTAAAAACTCCACAATGCCATAATTTATAAAGGTCCAGACATTTTCAAAAGGGTTGTGATTGCATGTTTTTTGTATATATATGGATAAATGAATCTTCGTTGAATCGCAGTTCATTGCCCGATTTTTAAACTCCTGAATAATATGTTTCAAAATAACAAACAGCCGTCTCACCCTGTATATGGTTCCGTTAATTGAAATATTTCAGATCCTTAGCGCCTACTCGGAAGAAGCATTAGTTTGATAATAAATTCATTCGAAGAATAGGTGGCGCCCGTGAATAAGGGATGTGAATTATCACGTGTCCTCTTAAAACTTTTTAATTTAAACGAGATTACCTTAGAACAAACAAGGTCTAAATGTCGAATGATAAATCGCGTTGTCAAAACGTTTCACTTAATAACTGACCACAGCCTACGATATTTGATGTTATCGAGCGTCCTTTTTCCGTAACTGTTATTCGTCTTCTCACTCTTACTCTCTACATCCTCTACCTTATAGAATACTTTATATTGACACTTGACATACTTGTGTTATACATGTTCATATATCATGGAATGCGTGTTATCATTTCATATACGACGAGTCGGTATTAGCTTGATAGCGGTATTAGTTACATGTGATAAAACATTGAAAGTACTATGATCATGAATGAAAAAGAATTCAAGTTTTTTGTGTTTTTATCCATTATAAAATTAATGTAATTCTTATGCCATATTCGAAACACAATGGGATTAATTTGACGAAGTCATGAATTTCTCATTCAATCTTTGAAATTAACCACTTTCTTTAATTAGATCCTTTTTGGCGGTAATCCGTACCCACCGGCTTGTGGATATCATAACGATGGGGACCATTTTAAATGCCGAAATTACAAAAACACAACTTTCCAGGTGGATTATTTTTTTCATTTTCATAACTATATGCAAAATGCCGAAGTTAAATATTATTCGTCTTCTTATTTTACAATAATATTCAGCTTCGCATTTTTGAGTGTTCAGCTTCGCATTTTTGCATATTTTTTATTTCCACAATCACAGTTGGGCATTTGATCATATGGCCGGTTTGGCGTGTTCTTATTGGTTAGGCGGTTCGCCGTTTTCTGGGCATGTGCGCACTGATTTCCCGCCCTACACAGTGCAAAATTCACGAAATGTCAAAAAATGTAGGTTCGGCATTTTGAATGAGGACCATCGATAATGTGTTACTGCACAATTTTTACCAAACACATTTGGTATAAATATGGCATTCGTGTTTTTTTTGTTTCGGTAACGGAAAAAAGGTGTTGTTGTAATTGTCGCATCACAGACGTCTACTTTGTGTTCTACATTATTACGTTAATGTAATTAAGCAAATCTAAAATCGATCTGTTTTGTCACCGGTGACACAGATTTAATGAAATGTATTACTGTTAAAGATTAAACACACAAGAAAGAAAATTGTCTCAGTGATTTTTCCCCAAACATTTCATCCTCTTACAGGCTGATTCACAGTTGCAAATAGCAACATGTTTGCCCAAAAATCTTACCAAAATTTCCAAAAAGATTCCAAACTTTTCCAATAAACTCAATATTTGGTTTATTGGGTTAATAGCAACAATATAATTCCGTTGCACTTTATAATATAAATTTAAAAATGCAGTTAAAAATGTGCTTATAAACATTTGGAATACTGGTATATATAATCATATCAATAATGTTTCATTTTTCCCAATGTCATGGTGTATCGCGCTAATGTTCTCATCCAAAAGACACAGGCTGTAAAATATAAAAGAAAAATGTCGCTTGGTCTTTTAAATGTATTCGCAATTTGAAAAATATATCGTATTCATACAATTTTGACATTTAAAACAACTTCTGAGACGATCCCCTCTTTCTTATACTTTTCTCGCCATATTTCCTAACGTCATTCGCTACTGGCGACCTCACTTGGTTTTCAAAAGGCTCGCGTAAAAACGGTTAAACAGCAGTTTATATGATATATTTTATGTTACTTTAATAACTAACCTTTTGAACCTTTTGTCCACGATCAAATATGTTGATAAAAACTCGTGCGCGGGCGTTATATGGCAATACATCTGTAATTTGCGGTTAAGGACAGGTTGATGTGAATACACATTTATATATATTTTTTTAGTTGCATTTTAATACTTCATATTGAAATAGTGATTTGCTTCACTCTTTTATATTGTATTTACCGTCTTTACAGAATTATTTGACACGTCTTACATCGAGCGTGAGTTTAGATCGCGTTTCGTACTTCATGTTTTGTTTCAATTGTTTCTGCATGAAATTACACTTGTTGATTTTATTTACATATTTGTTTTTGTTAGCATTTTGAAAATGCTTGCTCTTTCGTGAACATATATAGCTCGCCACCAGTTTCATTCAAAGATGTTGCAGGTCATTTGATATCAGACTATTTTAGTGATTTCCTGTTTCCATTGTGACATGTTTTGCTAAGAATACATGTGTAAATTCGAGACATAGGCCATAGTCATGCGAAAAGATCATTTGTCATGTTGGCGAGTGCCTATTTGTATTCCCGTGCATTGTTAATAACATGTTCATTTCGATACATATGTACACAACGTATACGAAGGAATCTTAACCTGATGAACGCTATTGATTTACTTATAATATGTAAATCGATATTTATCACAATATTAATAGGCATATCATTAAGTAAAACATACAAATCTTCGCTTTGATCGATGTACATGTAATTTACTGTTTAATAAAATGTACATGTATATATAATATAAATATTTTCGATAAGAAATGTTGATAAGACATCGTGGTGAATTGAACGAGTCATACTATCACATCGCTCTTTTGTTGAGACTGTTACACTTTTTATTTCAGGTTCGACCAATAACATCTTTTTCTGGAAATAAGGATGTAATAACAACAATGACGAGATTTGTATTATATATATAATAAACATTTGCTAAAATACATAATATAACAAATATGAGTTTTTAATACATCCATATATTTGTATTAAAATACTAATAAAATGGTTGTTAACATTAAAAAAGTGATGGAAAATAGGATGTCTACATCATTTTACAATATCTAATAAAAGATGGAGAATTTGATGTTCACATCCATTTACACATAAGAGACCTGTACAGATGGTATTTGCACGCCCTTTTCTCACTTCAAACGTTTGTTTCTATTACAATCACAACAAATATTAATACCCTCGTCCACTTGCTAAGACGGCAATATATTTTGATAGTAGGCTAATAGGTTACAATATACTAAATACTCGTTTCATGTAGGGCTGTACTCTCTATAAAAATATCATAGTTGACCCGAAGGCATGTTTTACATCTTAAACTATTGTTCGGGTTTTATCTTTCGGAGATAATGGTAGGGCATAAAAAGGTGTTCACGACCGAATCCCTGAAATATGATAAACTTGGAGACTTAAGTAAAGCATTGCACTGAAAAATGTTACATTCCACAAAGAAACGGCAGAAAAAAAAGTTGCAAAAACAGTCGATATTGATGAGCGTCAAGTTCTTTTTTGGTTTGAACATGATATATCTTTTTTATTGCATAAATCAATTCCGCTTAGAATGGCCTTTAAGAAAAGGTATGGTTATGGGGGTCTCTATGTGCAAAATGTTGCATTTATTTTCGCTCAAAGTTGTCGCTTTTACATTGAATTATATAGGGAAACTATTTAGTATATTGTGACCTAATAGGGAAACTCTAATCTAACATTCACAGAAACAAATTACAAACGACAGATCTTTTGCTGATGTACACATGTATGTTTTTTATGTTAATTGCGTTAAAAAATTGATTTAAATAAAAAAGTGCAATAGATAAAATGTCGAGCGAACATGCTTCACTGTATTCGTATGTAAAATGTGTATAAAAAGCTTATTTTTATCAACGTGTTTATGATTGACACATGTATGCAATCAATTATATCTCACCAAAATGTGCTACGTTTTCCCATGCATTTTTGAATTAATTCTACGAACATGTACATTTTAATAGCTCAGTGAATACCATCTATCGCAGCGCCGGCATATCACACCTATATTTACGCATAATCAAATAAATTATAGCAATGTAATACAATAAGTAAAACGAAAAATGTACATGATTTATCACACTCATAATATTTTTCAATTTGTATCGTAATAACAAAGAATATATATACATATTGTCACTCGCCATTATGATAAACTGATTTCGATACATATTTAAAAAAACGGAAACGAAGTAATCTTAATATTGTGGTATTGAATAAATCAATATTTATCACCATTTTCCTTCGATAACGTTTCTCTTTAGAGTTTGTGACGAAATGATCTTGTTACCGAATAATACGGGTATATACATAGTCACTCGCCAACATAACAACTTATTTGTTTTCATTTAAATATCACTTATTTGAATACTTACTGCCGTAGTCTCGAATGTATATTTGAATTAGTACAAGTAAGAATAGAAACAGAAAATCACTAAAGTAGCCTGACATCAAATTACATGTACATGTAACAAGGGTATATGTAATTATTGGCAAGCTATATGTACACATACGGGAAAGCATTTTCGAAATGTTAACAAAACAAGTCTTTTAATTAACAAAAAGTAAAACTTCACGGAGAAACTATACATTTACATGTAATCACCGCGAACCACCGTGGCCGCTGTGGTCCACCGCGATCGCGTTGGTCCACCGTGATATCGATTTCCCAATAACGTCCGCGGTGCTCACCCAATGTCACCGTGATCTATCACGATGGAACCACCTTCACACCACGGTAATTGTGCACGCTTACGAAAAATTGTCAACGGTGGGACTATGTTTTGAGCAGAAATCGCACTCCTATGGCAATCTCTTGATAACAAAAAGGCTTCGATGACTTGAGTAGAATAAGTTAGTAGTCTTTTTAACACAAAAAAAACAAATAAATAGTCTTTCCTTCAAAATGGTAACTTTGTTTGTGAACTTCAACGTTTCAATTTATTTTAAAGTCTATATAATTTGGATAGAATGATTAGTAGAACAACGCGCGTATATGATTTGAAACATTTCATAAGTAATGTGTGTTATTAATAAAATGCTTTTTACACATATTTCTATATTCAAAAAGACATATTAAATTATATAATGTACATTAAAATAATTGGAGTAATAAACATGAATACTTGCGTTTGTTTAAACAAATCCGTTAAATAAAATGAAACACGAAATTTAACTCAAAATAAACATTGAGCGGAGGTTTTACATATCTACGTATCGCACTAATGCTCTCCCGACAGATACTCACTATATATATACACTTTTCTACTTCGTATGACAAATTGCAATTACAATGTATTTACCAATACGAACTTAAATCAGATGCTAAAGTATTACAGCCGCTGGAACACTGTACTTCGTGTATATATAAACAAGCAGATCCGGAATGCAGAGTAACCTTAAAGGCATAAATAATATGAGCTGCCCGACATTTATATAAGGCAGACTACTCCAAAACAAATAACAAAATGTAACAAACCATATACTAGTATACAGATTAAACATGTCTTTAAATGTCTTGTAAATAACTTTTGACATTAATGTTACGGTGTTTCAGAACTATAATGTTCACCATAATGAACCAAATAAGAATATAATTATAATGTAGTATGCACTAGTACACTTAGAGACTTGAGCAAATAAGTATATATTTTAGTAGTAAACAGTATGCGGAACACTGTTATACTTGATATGTAGGTGTTCATGAGAAATTTAAATCTAATAATGAAGTGCGTTAATTTTTAATAAATAGTTTGATGTCATTTGACTTTATTCTACAATTAAAACAGCTTGGGATGGTAACTCAGCAGGCTTATTTAAACAGTAAAACAGTACAACAAAGAAACACGCACTTTTCTGTGCAAATGCGTTTTGCATGCGGTTAACAAATTATTTAGATAACTCGAAATGCGCACATCCAAACGAGACGCTTAATTTGCTATGATGCATGATTAATTGTAGATCATCCAAGATGAAGTGTGTTGTGAATGGTAATTTGGTTAAAACGACAAGCAACACTTCAAAACGACATGAACAATTAGAAAATTTGGTTTTCGCATGGTTGCGCTTTTATTTGCGAGGACAACTTGTAACGAAAATTTAGTGTCGTCTTTAGTTGTCGCTTGTCGTTGTAAAATGTTGCGGGTAATGTCGTGTGCAATTTAAAACGACAAGCGACATTATATCGCATACAAAGTGAATTGTCAACTGTAAACTTAAACCAAAAGCACGCGATTCACAACATTTAAAGACAAGTGATATTTCAAACAACGCACACTACATTAAAACGAGCAAATATTGGGCAAAATATGTGTCGAGTGTCGATCAGTAAATTATGAACCGGTGTAATCATACATTATTTTGCCGTTACATTCGTTCAGATGGGTTAATCACAAATGACAAACAAGATGGCGACGTGCATGCTGAGACAGGTATTTTTCGCCGTTGCATACCCTTTATTACTTTTATTAATTGTTTCAATGTCTCTCACTTTCCAGCCATTTCGGCAAGAAAGTGATTAGCGTTTACCGGGTATATCGTTTTAATATTCGCTCTATATATCGACTTCTTAGCGTGTCACAAAGTTACAGCTCCTGAAGCAAATATCTGTCAATAATTAAAATAAGTCAACTTTCTCCAATTAACATGTGTTTAAAGCCCCACGGTGTGCTTCTACTATGTATCGAACATTTAAAGTGCATGACAAAAACTGGTATTTTTAAGAGTTAAATAAAATGATGGTAAAAACATAAGACGTTCAACATTAGTTAATCAACCTCATGTGCATGTTTATTTGAAATTTCGTGTTTGTTTTTCGGTAAAATTATTTTAATTCAAATAATAATTGGTAATTGCAAGATTAAAACAATGTTGTTGATAGTAGATAGGAATGAAGAATTTCAGCGCCATTTTGTTAGGAGCCTTTAGGAGCAAGTCAAGTTCAGGTCAAGTCGGTTTTCACCTGGTGCCTGTTATGCATGTATTCGCTTAGGGGTATGGTAATAAATCCGTGTTTATTGTTGTCGGTGTAATGAGCGTGAATTCACCTGCGAGTTATCAATCTCCACGCAGAGTTGTCGTTCCTTGCTCACACATACAACTCTGCGAAAGGCTCAGCACGCCATTTTGTCTATAGGTCATAATACACCAAATAGTTTCCCTATATAATTCAATGTAAAAGCGACAACTTTGAGCGAAAATAAATGCAACATTTTGCACATAGAGACCCCCATAACCATACCTTTTCTTAAAGGCCATTCTAAGCGAAATCGATTTATGCAATAAAAAAGATATGTCATGTACAATGCAAGAAAGAACTTGACACAAATCAAAATCGACTGTTTTTGCAACTTTTTTTTTCGGCCGTTTCTTAGTGGAATGTAACCTTTTCTAGTGCAATGGTTTACTATAGTCTTCAAGTGTGTCATATTTCAGGGATTCAGTAGTGAACACCTATTCATGCCCTACCATTATCTCCGCAAGATAACACCTGAATAATGGTAAAAAGTGTAAAACATGCCTTCCTGTCAACTATGATATTTTTTTAGAGAGTACAGCCCTACATGAAGCGATCATTTAGTGTATTGTAACCTATAAGACAACGTTTACTGTTAACATCGCGAAAAATAAGCATTTCTCGATACCTATAAACCTATTTTCTATGTGCATGCCAATTTTCAGACCGATCTTTCACGTAGAAATGCTTGAAAATGCATTTTATTATAACGCCTGATAAGCCATGTGGCTTTCGCGTTCGGAGCTTTGATTTATAACGGGCGTTCAGGCGTAAAACGATTACCCTAAATAATTACAATCGGTCAAAATACTGGAATATTGTTACAAGCTATGTAGAAAAAGAAGTAAACAACTATTAAAACGTGTTCATGAGCTCTTTCAGCACAAATTGTTGCGATTTGAGATGCTCAAGACGAGTTTTTGTACATTTTTTTTCTTATTTTCCTCTGAAAACGTATTTTTTTCTTAAAAACTCACGATGCTCCTTAAATTCGTGAAACAAACGCATTTATTCCGCGAAATTTGCCAAAACGCATCATATCTCACTAAAAAAATGATGATTTTCTGTAAATACAGCTTCTTTGTGACTAGGCCTGGTTTTGCGTTTATAAGACAACGTTTACTGTTAACATCGCGAAAAATAAGCATTTCTCGATACTTATAAACCTATTTTCTATGTGCATGCCAATTTTCAGACCGATCTTTCACGTAGAAATGCTTGAAAATGCATTTTATTATAACGCCTGATAAGCCATGTGGCTTTCGCGTTCGGAGCTTTGATTTATAACGGGCGTTCAGGCGTAAAACGATTACCCTAAATAATTACAATCGGTCAAAATACTGGAATATTGTTACAAGCTATGTAGAAAAAGAAGTAAACAACTATTAAAACGTGTTCATGAGCTCTTTCATCACAAATTGTTGCGATTTGAGATGCTCAAGACGAGTTTTTGT
Organism: Dreissena polymorpha; assembly: GCF_020536995.1. NCBI lineage: Eukaryota > Metazoa > Mollusca > Bivalvia > Myida > Dreissenidae > Dreissena > Dreissena polymorpha. Next base: position 54,778,412 of record NC_068358.1, on the reverse strand, counting down.
ACATTTTTTTTCTTATTTTCCTCTGAAAACGTATTTTTTTCTTAAAAACTCACGATGCTCCTTAAATTCGTGAAACAAACGCATTTATTCCGCGAAATTTGCCAAAACGCATCATATCTCACTAAAAAAATGATGATTTTCTGTAAATACAGCTTCTTTGTGACTAGGCCTGGTTTTGCGTTTAGGTCATAATACACCAAATAGTTTCCCTATATAATTCAATGTAAAAGCGACAACTTTGAGCGAAAATAAATGCAACATTTTGCACATAGAGACCCCCATAACCATACCTTTTCTTAAAGGCCATTCTAAGCGAAATCGATTTATGCAATAAAAAAGATATGTCATGTACAATGCAAGAAAGAACTTGACACAAATCAAAATCGACTGTTTTTGCAACTTTTTTTTTCGGCCGTTTCTTAGTGGAATGTAACCTTTTCTAGTGCAATGGTTTACTATAGTCTTCAAGTGTGTCATATTTCAGGGATTCAGTAGTGAACACCTATTCATGCCCTACCATTATCTCCGCAAGATAACACCTGAATAATGGTAAAAAGTGTAAAACATGCCTTCCTGTCAACTATGATATTTTTTTAGAGAGTACAGCCCTACATGAAGCGATCATTTAGTGTATAGTAACCTATAAAATAGGTAAAACCGAACAAACGCATTCAATGTATATTTGATTGGATAATTAAGATCGCATGCATTAAATTAAGAAAAATATGACTTTTAAATGTACGATAAATCGTGCAAAAACTTGCGAGTTTTAATGCAACTCTTTGGAACTAATTTATTGCCCATTAACGCAGATGGAATCATTCCACGCACTTCACAAATGTAAACAATTGAACATTTCTTTTTAGTGACGTTAGGAATTGCTTCGACGTGTGTATGTACGTTGGTTTCTGAGCACAAAAAAAAACATATCAATTTTATAATGATGAATTAAGACTGATATAAGATATCATGGTATGAGATGGTTTTCTTTAATGCATAGAATGCAATGTAACCGTCGTGCAAGAGATTGTTTAGTATTCTGTAACCTCAATGATGAACGCTTGGAATGTTCATGGCATAAATGAGACGCTTTCATAACAATAGTCCGTTCTGAGCCCAACACAGAGGTGAATGTAATATAACCGTCGTGCAAGAGATTGGCGAGTTATGCGTGACTTTTGGGTATTAGAAGCGATTTCATATTATCGGTGCGCTATTGAACTATTGGCGTTTTGTTTTACGAACCCCATATAATTTTGAATGTATTTGAAAAGCGAGCGGTATGGAACCACAATATAGGCGCACAGAACGTTTTACATGATTTAGCGCTTTTATTTTACGAACTCGATATATGTTTGAATTTATTTGAAAAGCGAGAACTTATTTGGTCTAGTTTTCAGCAATGTTTGTCAATAGTGGATGGTAATAGAAAAACAAGATAAATTTAGATTATGTTTTATTTGTTGAGTCTTAGATAAATGGGCATATTGTACGTGTAAAGAATGCATGAGCATTCAAGCAAATATGAAACTAGATGCAAACACATTATATTAAACTAATCACATAAAGGTAGTATTGAGGAAAAAGATAATACACGCAAATATTCATCACTTGAAATATACCAAAAGAACTGTAAGCACATTTCGTATTTGTGCTTTTTTGTGTGCAAACCCGATATATGTCTGAATGTATTTGAAGAGCGATCATTCCCAGTGCAATTTACACTCCATTGTAATATTTAGTAGCCGAGTTACGATACACTCACTACTGTTAAATATCAATTGGAAATGTTCCAGTAAACTGTCATTAAAATTTGCTGTAGAAGTTAAATACAATCCAAAACTTTAGGGACCCGTTGTTTTCAGAAGTATCGTTCAATGTTACAGTTAGATAAACACGTTGATTGGTTCGATCATGAGTGTATAATTGATCGAAATCAATACCTTTACGCTAAACAGTGTTTTAATTTGAATAAGCCTGATTTCAATGGCGTTTTGTCGACATGATAAACGACAAATAAAAAGACAGACCCTTTAAATTTCAACGAAAAATTAAGGAACGTTGAAAAGTAAAAAGTAAACATGAATTTCGGAAATATTTTAATTTAGAAACAAAAATGGCAAGAACATTATGTAATTCAATTCAGGATTATTTTGAAAGCTTGAGTAACGCTACTGCTACTTGGTTTAACTAGATCAACCGATAACGGCAAATGAAGTTATGGATTCACTGAAACGTTTAAAACAACGTAATAAAGCGATAGTCAGTGATTTTTCACATGAATATTTTATTGAAAGTATTCTTATTGTATTCGTTGATTTTGCTACCTGTAATAGTATTTTAGGTTTTGAGATTTAGATAAACATGTTTAAGTGTTTATTCTTTTCGTATATTGATGTAGATTATGCTGCACTACTTTAACGAAAACACACGTTTGCATGTCATTTTTGTTAATCTGCTTACATGTTTTGATATAAGGCGTATATGTCGTAGAAAATTATGGCTTAGCATGAAAAATCTGGTATGAACATTAAATTATTTAGAATAATTAAAAATATGCATTATCATTGTTATTCATGTGTTAAGTCATGTACATCTAAATAGGAAATTTATGAGATTGGTCTCAAAAAAGGATGGTAATGTCCTTGATTACATTTCTCACAGTCTGTAGACAATTTTAAATTTTGTGAACAAGAAAGTACACTTTCTGGAATAAATAGAGATTCCACAATACTAATTTTGTTGTTCTTTTCGAATGAGAAGGTCATGATGGTAAATCACCATCACAGATACAGAACAATTTAGATAAACATTACATGTAGTATAATTATTGTGGGCTAAATGTGACTTTGAACACAAAGATGATGTTTTTCGTAAATACGGTAAAATCCGATCAATATTATGGTCACAACATCGAAATGGTCCATAAGTTAAATTATATTTACACTTCCATTAATGACCATGTTACTTTCACTTTAAACCAATAACATCTGCTCAGGAAAGCCCTAAGGCTATATTTAGTTTACTTCACGAATGTCAACAGTATTATTTGAAGCCGAAATAAGTTCGTTCAGTTGTTTCAATTTTTTGTTAAGTCTGTTTTAGGTTATGCCTCTAAAATATTGGAGTTTTAATAAATTACAAATATCAAACCGTTTGTTCAATTTTTGGCAAAATATTGTTTCCTATTAAAAGGGTCTTTTCACATAATTTTGGCATGTTTTGAAGTTTGTCATTAAATGCTTTATATTGATTACATGTGAGAGGTATTTTATACTTTATATAAGCAATTTTCGTAGTTTCAAAAATTAAACGACAACAACAGTGAACAGTTTTACAACTTAATTATCAATGATCGTATAACAAAACAACAAAGTATTTTATTTATGACTACTTTATTTTTTAACACACACACACACACATTTAAGTAAATATACAACTACAACGTTGATACGAAATGTCTATGAAAAAACATAATATTTACATATGATTTTAAAACGCTGATAAATATTGAATATAAACATTGAAAACATCATATTTTAAATCATTATTCTATGATTATATCGCGTTCTTTGCTGATTTAAAAAAGCCTGGTGATTCGCTATGTACAAAACAACATATGGTTTCAGTAAAAGCTTGTTTAAACTGAACATATAGTCTTACATTGTCCTGTTTTCATAAGCGATAAAAATAATGCATTTTCTGAAAATATTGGTTCTATTTGAAAGGCGAATAAGGTGAAAGTATTTGCAAAGTCCTCTCTCCTGATATCAACACCTTCTCTTTTGATCCACTACCATTTGCTGTATACATACAAACATAGACATACATGTTTGATCTTAATTTCTAATATTAAAAATTTTTACAGTTACCAAATTGAACCTTTTATTGGTCTGTATTTCACAGTGTGAATTGTCAAAGATATCACTTTATATAATATCAAATCAGAGCCATCTTTCATGTATTCTTCGAACAGCTTAAACATTTTATGATAGGCGTCATTTATATCCTCATTCAATGTTTCTTCATGTAATGTTGTAAAGGTTATACTCCTAAAATGCGGATGTTGTTGAACTTGTTCTCCATCTATTGTATTTTTACCAGATCCACCTTAACCGAAAGATACCATTTTATAGCTTGTTGATTTAATCGAGCATACAAAAAATTAATAACATCCTGTTTTGTATTTGCAAAAAATGTTAATAAGTCATATTTCTCTTCATGGTGTGGGTATAACGTTCTATCTTGAATGCATCCATTGAACGCATTTTTCATTGAATAAGAATGCTCGCTTTTTAAATTTTCTGTACTTGTAGACGTCGCATAACTGTGGTCTTCATGGACGTTTGCTCCGCTAGATGTATCTTTGATTGATGATGATAGCACGTTTCCAGACGATGCTGTTGCTGATGGCACGTTTCCAGACAATGCTGTTGATGATGACGCTTTTCAGACGATATTGAAGGTAAATTTTTATGCTTGTGTTTTCCCTTTTTGTTATGTTGTAACAATTTGTCTTTTCTGTTTGTTTTAAAGTCACATTGATCGCAGTTAAAAGTCGTGTTATGTGATAACACATGTCGAATTAAATTCCGTTTTTTGGTAAACTCTTGATTACATTGCTGTCATATGTATTCTTGTTGTTTATGCTCATTCGTCTAATCGTTTAAATCCAATTTCCTTTTCAGAAGGCGTATTTCCTCTTTTAATGTTCCATCGTTGTCTGGGTATTTGGTTTTTAATTCCTCATCCAAATTTTCCGTGTTAACACGTTGGAGAGTAAATCCGATATGACGCTTGTACAGGTGAAGAGCGCACTTTAATACCAATTCATTGATTTTCTTTATTTGAAATTAACATAAAATCCATTATTTCAAATATCGTAAACAAACCTCGAATGACACTGTATACAATTATTTAGCACTTGAAATATAACAAACACGTGTGAGATCAATATTTGATCAACAATCATCACATTATTAATACCCTAAGCAACTTATCGTGCTGTCTATTTTGATGAAAAATACATGACTAGTTCACAACAATTGGCAAGGTGGAAAAAAGACTTTGGCTCTCTGTTCCAATCTGTCTTACATACTGACAATAATCAATACAGTTTTGTTGATACGACGGAGTCCGAAAATATCTCTTTTAATGATCACATTTCTATCATGGAGGTTCATAAAGCATTGATCAATGCCAAAAAGGGTAAATCATGTGGTATTGATAATATTCCTGTCGAAGTACTAACCAATGATTCAGCTTTGTCATTTTTACATGTGTTGTTCAATATTTGCTTCAATAATGGTATTGTTCCTACTTTATGGAGTAAATCTGTTATATGCCCTATACCTAAAGCATCTACTTTGGATAAACGGGATCCTTTGTCGTATAGAGGGATATCACTTGCACCTGCAATGTATAAACTTTATTGTTATATTTTGAATAATCGACTTAGTCTTTGGACAGAATCAAATGACAAGTTGTCTGATGAACAAAATTGTTTTCGAAAAGGTCGTAGTACCACAGATCATATTCTGTCACTTAATACTATTATTGATACAAGAAAGAAAAATAGATTGTCAACATACTGTGCATTTATCGATTTTAAGAAAGCATACGATTCTATTAATAGACATTTACTTTGGAAAAGATTGTATGATGTTGGTGTGTGTGGCAAGATGTTATCTGCTGTTAAATCTTTATACTCATCTGTTATGTCATGTGTTAGAGTTAATTCTTTTAAAACAGAGTGGTTTGACGTCAAGTGTGGTTTACGTCAAGGGTGTATATTATCTCCACTGCTTTTTAATTTGTTCATCAATGATTTAACTATATACCTTAAATCCTTTGGCTTAGGTATTAATATTGATAACGAAAAGCTATGTATCTTGTTATACGCTGATGACATTGTAATTTTAGCCGACAATGCTGATGAGCTACAAATATTGTTAAATGCTTTAAATGATTGGTGTTCTCTGAATGATATGACTGTTAATCCGTCCAAGAGTAATATTATTCACTTTCGCCAAAATGCTTTTCAACGTACGAATATAGTTTTTAAATGTGGGGAAAATGTATTACAACTAGTAGATAGATATACTTACTTAGGTGTTATTTTACATGAACATCTTGATTATGATATTACGGTTAAAGCTGTTGCTCAGAGTGCTAGTCGTGCTTTGGGTCTCTTAATCGCAAAATGTAAAAGCTTGGGTGGCGTTCCATATAATGTTTTTTCCAAATTATACGATTCTGTCGTTTGGCCTGTAATTAACTATAGCGCTCCTTTATGGGGCGCTCGGACTTATTCATGCATTAATGCGGTGCATAACAGGGCGCAACGCTTTTTTCTAGGAGTCGGAAAATATACACCAAATGATGGCATATCGGGTGACATGGGTTGGATTCCACCACAAGTACGGCAGTGGAAATCTATCACGCTTTATTGGTCACGTTTATCATATATGGACGCAACGAGGGTAAATAAGCGAATAGCACTCTGGGTAGCATCTAAGTCTAATCGTTTATGTAAAAATTGGGTATTTGCTATAAAACAGTTTCTAGATGCTAATAACTTGAATATGTATAGCAGTATTTTGCAACCGATGTCGTCATCTTTTGTCGATGAAGTCATAGATATTGTTAAAAATAAGTATATCTCCCAGTGGTATGACAGAATAAATAGTAACACTGGTCCTTCTAGAAGAGGAGGTAATAAATTGCGTCTGTATAAGTGTGTTAAATCTGAATATGTCACTGAACAATACTGTAAATTAATTATGCCACCTAGACATAGATCTGCGTTTTGTAAGTTCCGGTGTGGGGTAGCTCCCATCAGAATCGAAACCGGCAGGTATGAAGGTTTACCGATTCAGGAAAGAAATTGTCCGTTTTGTAATAATGTTGAAGATGAGTACCATGTATTGTTCCATTGCCCAGTGTACTGTGATATCAGAGAAACTTTGTTTAAACGTGCTTCCGAAACAAATGTGTTGTTTTTAACACTAAATGATGTTGACAAATTTATCTATCTGTTTTCCAATTATAATATCATACGAGCCTGTGCCAGATCCTGCTATCTCATGCTACAGAGGCGGGTATTTTTAATTTGTAAGTAATCTATTTTATTTATGTATATAATGTGATCATTGCTTTAGTTTTCTCCCGTTTTATTGCGTCTGAAGCAACTTTGCTAATCCGGTTCACGGTGATCAGATCAACGTGATATATGATTTCTTACACCCATTTTTTAACTCATGCGCGATAGTGCTTTTTTTCTATCTTTCAGTATCTTACCTTTGTTTTAAGGCAGATCGTAATTAATTTGATTAGCAAAGTTTCTCCAGCTTTAAACTTTTTAACTTTTATTTTTTATTTCATTTGTTTGTGCAAAATGTTGAATTGATATAAGTCGTAATGTATGTAATTTGTAAATATTAAGTGGAATTCTTAATTGCGATAGTCTCTTATAATTCCAATATGGAATGGCAATATACATTTGATAATGTGTAAATAATTGTAATATAATTACCATGAATGTATATTGAAGAGACTTAAATAAAGATATACTACTTGGACTTGAACAAACAAATATGAGATCTATATTTGATAAACAATTATCACATAATTAATATCTAAACAATTATAAGTGGTTTTGACAGTTTATATCAAATGAAGATGAAACAATTTTAGAACATTGATTTGATTTGATTTGTACAAGATAAAAGTGAATTTGAAAATACCTGAATGAAAAATGTTAAGCAAAAAGTTTTCAATAGAATGTTTAAAAATTTTAGTATAACTCATTAAAGCAAAATGATTTTACGAAAATAATTTTACATATGAAAATAATTTTCAGAATTTGAAAAGAAAAAAAGTTGAAAGGAAAATTTTTTTTAAGGTGTACGTTTTAGAAGAATGTTTTTGAAACGAAGGTTAAAAAATGTATTTACGAGAGAATTATTTTTTAGAAAAGCAATGTTTCAGGAGAAAGTTTTTGAAAATAAGTTAAAGAACTTGTTTAAAAATGAAGTTTTATAAAAAATGTTATGACTAAGAAATAGTTTTAAGGAAAAATATTTTTGGAACAGTAGTTTAAAAAAGAAAGTTGTAGAAAATTATTTAGACACTATTCAAAAGTTGATAATTTTCTACAACTTTCTGCGATCAATGTGACTTTAAAACAAACAGAAAAGACAACCTGTTACAACATAACAAAAAACAATATCGTCTGAAAAAGCGTCATCATCATCAGCATCGTCTGGAAACGTGCCAAAAAAAGACTTATTAACATTTTTTGCAAATACAAAACAGGATGCTATTAATTTTTTGTATGCTGGATTAAATCAACAAGCAATAAAATGGTAGCTTTCGCTTAAGGTGGATCTGGTAAAAAATACAATAGATGGAGAACAAGTTCAACAACATCCGCATTTTAGGAGTAAAACCTTTACAACATTACATGAAGAAACATTGAATGAGGATATAAATGAAGCCTATCATAAAATGTTGAAGCTGTTCGAAGAATACATGAAATATGGCTCTGGGTGGATATTAAATAAAGTGATATCTTTGACAATTCACACTGTGAAATACAGACAAATAAAAGGTTCAATTGGGTATCTGTAAAGTCTTCTAAATATTACAAATTAAGAATTAACATGTATACCTATGTTTGTATGTATACAGCAAATGGTACGTAGAGCAAAAGAGAAGGTGTTGATATCAGTAGAGAGGACTTTGCAAATACTTCCACCTTATTCCCATTTCAAATAGAACCAATATTTTCAGAAAATGCATTATTTTTATCGCTTATGAAAACAGGACAATGTAAGACTATATGTTCAGTTTAAACAAGCTTTTACTGAAACAATATGTTGTAGTGTACATAGCGAATCACCAGGCTTTTTTAAATCAGCAAAAAACGCGATATAATCATAGAATAATGATTTAAAATATGATGTTTTCAATGTTTATATTCAATATTTATCAGCGTTTTAAAATCATATGTAAATATGTATAATGGTGTTGTTTCATAGACATTTCGTATCAACGTTGTAGTTGTATATTTACTTAAATGTGTGTGTGTATGTTAAAAAATAAAGTAGTCATAATTAAAATACTTTGTTGTTTTGTTATACGATCATTGATTATTAAGTTGTATAACTGTTCACTGTTGTTGTCGTTCAATTTTTGAAACTACGAAAATTGCTTATATAAAGTATAAAGTACGTCTCACATATAATCAATATAAAGCATTTAATGACAAACTTCAAAACATGCCACAATCTGTGAAAAGACCCTTTTAATAGGAAACAATATTTTGCCAAAAATTGAACAAATGCGTTTGATATTTGGTTATTTATTAAAACTCCAATATTTTAGAGGCATAACCTAAAACAGACTTAACCAAAAAAATTAAACAACTGAACGAACTAATTTCGGCTTCAAATCATACTGTTGACATTTGTAAAGTAAACTAAATATAGCCTTAGGGCTTTCCTAAGCAGATGTTATTGGTTTAAAGTGAAAGTAACATGGTCATTAATGGAAGTGTAAATATAATTTAACTTATGGACCATTTCGATGTTGAGACCATAATATTGATCGGATTTTACCGTATTTACGAAAAACATCATCTTTTAGTTCAAAGTCACATTTAGCCCCTAATAATTATACTACAGGTAATGTTTATCATAATTGTTCTGTATCTGTGATGGTGATTTACCATCATGACCTTCTCATTCGAAAATAACAACAAAATTAGTATTGTGGAATCTCTATTTATTCCAGAAAGTGTACTTTCTTGTTCACAAAATTTAAAATTGTCTACAGACTGTGAGAAATGTAATCAAGGACATTACCATTCTCTTTTGAGACCAATATCATAAATTTCCTATTTAGATGTACATGACTTAACACATGATTAACAATGATTATGCATATTTTTAATTATTCTAAATAATTTAATGTGCACACCAGATTTTTCATGCTAAGCCATAATTCTCTACGACATATACGCCTTATATCAAAACAGGTAAGCAGATTAACAAAAAAAAACATGCAAACGGGTGTTTTCGTTTCAATAGTGCAGCATAATCGACATCAATATAGGAAAAGAATCAACACTTAAACATGTTTGTCTAAATCTCAAACCTAAAATACTATTACAGGCAGCAAAATCAACGAATACAATAAGAATACTTTCAATAAAATATTCATGTGAAAAATCACTGCCTATCGCTTTATTACGTTGTTTTAAACGTTTCAGTGAATCCATAACTTCATTTGCCGTTATCGGTTGATCTAGTTCAATGTAAAATTTTCATCGTTAAAAGAATTATAGGAACTGCTTTCTTCAACTTCAGCGTTAAACCGAGTAGCAGTAGCGTTACTCAAGCTTTCAAAATAATCCTGAATTCAATTACATAATGTTATTGCCATTTTTGTTTCTAAATTAGAATATTTCCGAAATTCATGTTTACTTTTTACTTTTCAACGTTCCTTAGTTTTGCGTTGAAATATAAAGTGTCTGTCTTTTTATTTGTCGTTTATCATGTCGACAAAACGCCATTGAAATCAGGCTTATTCAAATAAAGACACTTATGTAGGCGGAATACGCGTTGTGGTAAGAAATAATATAAGGAGCGAAATCCAGGTTCAACCTTTACTTGCAATGCATAATATCAACAAAACATAACGGGCGTGACGTCACGACGGAAAAGCGTGCGTGAACGTCACGTAACAAATTGCGCGTTAAATGCCAACGTTACGAAATCCCAACATTCTGGGGGCCGCGAAATGCAATACACCATAATAGAATTAATACAAATAATTAAATGCATACTCATAACAAAATATAAACACCACTTAATTTACAACATTCTTAACACAATGTAAACGTTCAGTCTATAAAATCCATCACAAGTCTTATAAATGTTTCACTTTTTTTTCACTTCACTTCCAGGGGATGAAGTTTCGTAATTGGTCTGCTTGTCAATTTATTTCCAACTCGTATTTTTGCTGATCTCACCAGTCCATCGTTTCCTTTGACCACCTCCTCGACGACAGCTAGCTTCCAGGTACTACGTGGTGTTTCGTCGTGGACTTGCACAACACTACCAACCGAAATACACTGTTCGTTTTTTCCACTGACTGTATGATGTTCACGTAGCGCTGTGAGATATTCTTTTTTCCATCGATCACGGAAGTGCTCTATCAATGTCTGCTGTAATTTCGCGCGTTTGCGAATATCACTCCCGGTAGCACTTGTAATTTCCAGGTTGCCACTGGTGATGTCACGATATGGTAACGTGGTCACTCGTCTTCCGTAGAGTAAATGCGCTGGTGTCACGACGCCTTCTAACTCGAACTCGGAACTAACGTATGTGAGAGGTCTGTCGTTGAGGGTCGCTTCGATTTCTACGATGATTGTCTGAAGCATACCAACTGTGATGTAGGAACGTCCCAGTATCTTCTTTAACGTAGTTTTAGTGAGGCCTATCAAACGTTCCCAGAATCCTCCGAACCACGGCGCTCTCTTCGGTATGAATGCCCACCTCGTACCTTTATTGAGAAGATCATCATGGACTGTCTGAGACAACTGCTGTAAAAGATTGGCTGCTGCTACAAACGTAGTTCCATTGTCAGATACCATAAGATAGGGCAAAGACTTCCGGCTCACAAAGCGTCTGAATGCTTGCATGAACGAATCAGCTGTTAAGTCAGGAACTACTTCTAGATGAACTGCACGTGTACTTGCACACGTGAACAGGCATATGTACACTTTGCATTCAGTCCCGCTAGAGTCTTTTACATACACAGCGCCGGTGTAATCAACGCCTGCGACAGAAAATGGCGTTGAATCGTGTACACGGTATTTCATCAAAAGCGGTGGATCCGGAGCTGAAAACGGTTTGCCCTGAACCTTCTTGCATGTAATGCAATTCCGTATTATTGTTTTAACACACTGTCTAATAGTAGGCATCCAGAACCGTTATCGAAGAAATGTGATCGTCGCACTTGTACCGGAATGTTGAATTTCTCCATGAGCATCTGTCACTATCAGTCTTGTTAAAGGATGTTTCGCAGGCAAAAGAATGGGGAATTATTTAGTCATCTCATTCAGTGGTGCATTGTGGATACGTCCCCCGCATCTCAAAATGCCGTCTGTATCAAGGAACAAACGTAACTGTTTCACCAACGATGCTCTTTTACTGATTCCGGCTTTAAGATTTTCAATCTCTGTCACGTATGAATTATGTTGACACGTTTTTAACCAGAGGTGTTCGGCGGCATGTATCTCATCTGGTGTCAACGTACTGTGTTGCATTCGTATTTCCGCTTTTCAGCAGCTTTGCACGAATTTTAAAACATACGCAGTAACTCTCAACAACTTCTTATAGTTACTGAATCTGTGAATGTCAATTATCTCGTGCACCCCAGTACTGCTTTGGTGTACTGGTTGCGATGGTTCGTGCTGCTCTTCTATCCCTGTCCGGAGTGCATGGTTGTAAATACCAGCGTTCGAGTTTCATTTCGACCACTGTTCTTCTGCTGTGATCCACTGCGGTCCATTCCATCTTGTTTTCTTTATGTTGTTTTGCAGTCCCACCCCGCGTTTGTAGGTCAGCAGGGTTTTGGTGGGTTGGGCAGTAGTTCCATTGGTAACTTCCGGTTAGCTCATGTATTTCGTTCACTCGGTTTTTCACAAATCGCTGTAATGTCTTGGACTTTTCGGATTTTAACCAATGTAACGTGATTTGGCTATCCGACCACAGGAACACATTTTCACATTCTAAAACGGCCTGTAGATGTTTTGTAAGTCTTGCTCCCAGAAGGGCAGCCATAAGTTCTAGTTTTGGTAAAGTAATCGACCTCAACGGCGCAACTCGGTTTTTTGCCATAACCAATGTTGATTGTCTCCCTTTAACGATGTACGCTCCATACGACTGCATACTGGCATCCACGAACACGTAAAGTGAGCGACTTTCATTTTCGTTAGAGTTGTCGTTCTTTTCAGATTTCGGAAGTAGTGTCTGTTTACACGCATCATCATCGCATCATTCAACTCGCCAACTAAACTATTCCACACATGTTGAACGTCGTCGGGTAATATCGTGTCCCAGCCGAAGTTTTGTCGCCACATGTTTTGAATAAGTATCTTCGCTCGAACTGTCACTGGTGTGAGCAAACCTAACGGTTCATATATTCGTGACGTCTGTCGTAAAATCTCTCGTTTGGTAGCCTTTTGTGGTGTCGCTCCGATGGGGGTGGCAGGAAATCCCAAGTCGTCTGCCAACGTGTTCCAATTCATACCCAACACTTTTGTAGTCGGTTTTGAGTCCGAGACGTTTTCTGATTCGGCTAATTTCTGCAACTTGGCACTATTTGATGCCCACGCTCGTAGGTTAAAACCGGCTGTCGACATGAGATCTCGAGCATCTCGGAAATACGAAAGCACTGCTTTTTCGTCTGAAAAGCTTGAGATTATATTGTCCACGTATAGGTCGTTTTTCATTATTTTGCTCGCCCACTTATCACTGTTTTATTCAAGGTGCTTCTGAAGTGTAGCGTCTAATATAAAAGGCGAGCAAGTGGCCCCAAATAAAACTGTCTTGAATCTGTACGTCTGAAGAGGGCTGTTCACGTCAGATGGGTCGCTTAACCACAGGAATCTGGTGACGTCTCTGTCACACTCTTGAAGTCCAATGTGTAGAAACGCCTTCTCGATATCGGTACTAGCCGCAAACTCTTTAAGTCGAAACTTGACTAATATAGATGTCCAGTCGTTAAGAGCTGGTGGGTTTGACTGCAGGCAATCATTCAGACTGGGTGACTCTTGGTTTTGGCGGCAACTGCAGTAATACACAATTCGCAATGGTGTCGTGTCTGAATCTTTCTGTACGGGATGGTGTGGAATCTAATGTACCTGTCTGTCGTTCCTCAACAGTTCTCCTTCCGGTACTTTTTCGATAAAGTCTCTTCTTTCCTGGTCTGCTATAATTTCGCCGTAGCATCTCAATGCACCGGGATCTTTACTCAAACGCTGTATTGTGTGTTCTGTTCTTCTTTTCGTTATTTCGAAGTTTGTAGGTAAATTGTCGAATTCCTGTTTCCATGGTAACCGTGCCTCGTACTTGCCATCTTTGAAAGATATGTGTGTCTTCTGATACTCTTTCATGAAACTGACGACTGTTTCATCGTTTTCGTCGGCGGATATACCAACACTCTCTAGTTTCCAATACCGATCTATGTCGTTTGAATTTGGCGGCAAAGTCATAACATTCATGACGTAGTCTGCACGAGCCAGGGATGGACGCTGATTCACTGGACCTGACAACAAGTATCCTATCTTAGAGGCCACTGCTGTGGGACCATTTCCACGTATTACTCTGTCTTCCACGATTTGCCATTAGTAATCTGCACCAATCAAAAACGATATTTCAAACACGTCGTCTGTTGTCCCCGGATGTGCCAGCTTCAGTTCTCGTAAGTATGGCAACGAAATCACTTGTTTCTGTACATAATTTTGAATAGGAATGGCGATGGTGGGTACAATCAGCACATTCATCTTTATATTATGACCATAGTCTTTCTTAAGGTAGATTTCCGCAGTATCCATGTGTCGCACTTCATGACTTCGTTTTCCAAACGAGGCTACCTGAATAATATCATTCCGGTACGAGGTAAGTTAATTTCATTTGCGAGTTTTTCGGTTACGAAACTACGCCGTGCTCCTTCGTCCAGCAATATATTGGCGGAAGCCGTGTACTGATCGTATAATACCTCCGCTACCGCTGTTTTCAGCAACACGTCAGTTCTTGCGTTGCCGGCATCAGCATATTAAATGGCTGCTTCCGGTCGACTAGTAGAATAGCGCTGAAACACTGCGTTCTTTGAGCAAATACTTGAGTTATGTCTCTTGTCACAAAAACGACAGGTTCTTCTAGATTTACACTGTTTCAGATGGTGTTTACCAAGACAATTGAAACAGCTGTTTCTCCTTTAAAACGTCAAGTCGTGAATTCATGTCAGGATACGATTTGCACTCGTTGCTGTGGTGATTTTTCTGACAAAATGCACATTTATGAGCAAACTTTCTTGTCTTGGAATCACTGTAGTTATTTTCAGTAGTAGATGAAACCCCCTTACCTCTTGTACTGGCGTGGAACAACGCTGTCGGGTTGTGTGCTTCCGCTTCCGGAATAGATTTCAAGCTCCCGCTGCCGATCTCAAGAATGTTATTCTCTTTGTTGATCGCGCGTCTTAGGTCTTGCAACATCCAATCGTTGTTCTCGTTAACTCGGGCGAGATTCTTCCGGATGTCGGCGGGTAGTTTGTCGATCACCACCGGCACCAATAAACTACCATACATGTCTTGGTTCTGTCCCAAGGATTCGAGACCCCGGATGTATGTTTCCATTCTGTCGTAGAAAAATCTCAGACTGCTGACCGTAGAATTGGGCGGTTGTAGTGTTAGTAAGGCTTGCATCGTGGCATGAATGATCTTACTCTGTTGTCCGTAACGCTCTCGCAATAAATCGACCGCGCGCATGTAATTCGCATTCGTGAGTGCAAACCCTTGCATTGTCATTGCGGCTGTGCCTTCAAGTTGAGCTTTGAGATATCCAAACTTTTGTACATCCGTCAGGTTTATGTTACTATGAATAGAGGAGTCAAACGAATCCCAGAACGGCTGCCACTGTAATAAATCTCCATCAAACTTTGGTAATGTCAGTTTAGGCAATTTGCTAAATTGTGTATTCGAGCTACTGGGCACGGGAAAAGGTTGACGACTGCTGTTCGATGAATTTTCATTCCTGGATTGGGTATCTTGTGGCTGTGCTTCACATCTCTGTGTTGGTACAACTTCAGCATATTTAATGGTAGATTTTTGGAGAAGATATTGCCGGCATTTATGCAGTTTGACTTCTAAGTCGAATGTGTATTCTTCGGATTCCAGCATCTCGTCCGGTGTTGATTTGGCGTCGGTAAGCGAAAGAATCTTCTCATTAAGACTCTGAAGACTGCATACTTTGTTCTGTAGTGCTTCGATGGTAGCCTCGTACTGTAACATGTCATCTTCTTCTTTCGCTTCTGCCAATTTTTTCAATAAATCGCTCAATGATTTTCTTTAAACCGAGACGCTGGCTCAGTTGCTTTTCTAGATCGTTGATTTCCGTCATGGTTTTCGTCACGGCACCAAAATATGTAGGCGGAATACGCGTTGTGGTAAGAAATAATATAAGGAGCGAAATCCAGGTTCAACCTTTACTTGCAATGCATAATATCAACAAAACATAACGGGCGTGACGTTACAACGGAAAAGCGTGCGTGAACGTCACGTAACAAATTGCGCGTAAAATGCCAACGTTACAAAATCCCAACAACACTTTTTTGCGTAAAGGTATTGATTTCGATCAATTATACACTCATGATCGAACCAATCAACGTGTTTTATCTAACTGTAAAAATTGAACGATGCTTTTGAAAACAACGGGTCCCTAAAGTTTTGGATTGTATTTAACTTCTACAGCAAATTTTAATGACAGTTTACTCGAACATTTCCAATTGATATTTCACATAAGTGAGAGTATCGTAACTCGGCTACTAAATATTACAATGGAGTGTAAATTGCACTGGGAATGATCGCTCTTCAAATACATTCAGAAATGTATCGGGTTTGCACACAAAAAAGCACAAATACATAATATGCTTACAGTTCTTTTGGTATATTTAAAGTGATGAATATTTGCGTGTATTATCTTTTTCCTCAATACTACCTTTATGTGACTAGTTTAATATAATGTGTTTACATCTAGTTTCATATTGCTTGAATACTCATGCATTCTTTACACGTACAATATTTCCATTTATCTAAGGCTCAACAAATAAAAGATAATCTGAATTTATCTTGTTTTTTCTATAACCGTCCACTATTGACAAACATTGTAGAAAACTATACCAAATATGTTCTCGCTTTTTAAATACATTCAAACATATATCGAGCTCGTAAAATAAAAGCGCTAAATCATGTAAAACGTTCTGTGCGCCTATACTGTGGTTCCATACCGCTCGCTTTTCAAATACAAAACTGTAAAATTATAACGGGTTCGTAAAAAAAGCGCCAATAGTTCAATAGCGCTCCGATAATATGAAATCGCTTCTAATACCCAAAAGTCACGCATAACTCGCAGGTAAATTCACTCTCATTACACCGACGACAATAAATTAACACTGATTTATTACCATACCCCTAAGCGAATACATGCATAACAGGCACCAGGTGAAAACCGACTTGACCTCAACTTGACTTGCTCCTAAAGGCTCCTAACAAAATGGCGCTGAAATTCTTCATTCCTATCTACTGTTGATGTAATTATTTCAATATGTGGTCCACTGTCTGTCACTTTTTAACAAGCATGACAAATAAAGTAATTTGTGATTTATGACCTTGGCATGGTTATTAAAAGAATCTGATACGGTTACAACCAACTATGTTTTTTTCTTTGAATATGGGTAAAATATCAATGTTTACGTTTGTTGAAACTTACAAAAACCAAATATTGTAAAGTATTATACCTTTATTTAAAACGTTAAAAATAAGATAGCAGAGTTTTAGTTAAAAACAAAACACATATGTTAATTTTCCATGTTATGCTTATTTTGTCGTTTATCAAATACTATGATGTATGAACCCTGTAACGTAACAAATTAAATATTATACTAAATATTAGTATACAAAATATTATACGCATTGGCAAATTATAAACAACAGAAATTCTAGTGGAATATTATACCAATTGGAAAATTATAAACAACTGAAGTACAATTGTCAAACAAATTCCTACATATGCTTTGGAGCAGTGTCAATATTGAATCAATACCGATCTTATTATGAAATGGCTAAGCTAATTGATGATACATGTTGGCGAGCGATGCCAGATGATAATACATAAGAACACACAAATTTTATTACTCATTGATTATCTCACTAATACGACATGTTGTGGGGGTATACAGGGAATATAAATGGCGGGCTTAGCATCCTGTCTTGTCTGCTGCAAATCAAGTTACGTCGCTATCTTTGGGCACGTGGTTTTCATTGTACACGTCAGCATTGGGTGTTCCAATCTATATTAATACAGTGTTCGTCAGTAGAGTGTAGTTAAAGAATAAGAGACGGCCGAACATTACGGTCACACAATCATTGTTATTTTCATGGGGCCACTTGGCCATTACATTTAACTTACAGTTTAGAATATTTTACGAACAGTGGAAAACGAAAGCGTTGTGCTGAAACTTAATTAATAGAAATAAATCGATATGAACATTGAAAAGGACGTATGCATGTGTATTATGAGTGTCAAAGATTATGTCACAACCCAATTAACCCATTGTTTTGTGAACATTATTAGCATATCCATTTTTGGACGAACATTTCGTCCGAAGTAATTTGTTCATAATTTATGGTTTAAATAAATAAATATATATGGCTATGTGTTGGCTGCAATAAATGAAATGTTTGACAATTAGTTACTAACCGGTTAAAAAATAATAACAGAAGTAACTTTATTTATCAGATGGTTAAGTCATGTTATGATTTGATTGTTTCACTGATAGTAGCATAAGAAGG
Source organism: Dreissena polymorpha (assembly GCF_020536995.1). Taxonomy (NCBI): domain Eukaryota; kingdom Metazoa; phylum Mollusca; class Bivalvia; order Myida; family Dreissenidae; genus Dreissena; species Dreissena polymorpha. The sequence goes on along the minus strand of NC_068358.1, from coordinate 54,759,772 downwards.
ACTTATATTTACCCTGCTATAATATTATAAATGTTGTTGAGAAAATCGTTCGAGAATTGCTACCTTGAGGCTTACTTGTTATGTAAAGAACTTACGTTGCTCAACTATGGACGAAAGCGTCACTATGCTATGAGCACCATTTTCGCTCTTGCAAAAACATGTATGATTCGTTGTTCCAAACATAAACTACATTTGCATATGTGATCCTCTTTGGCACATTGAGTGTAACTTATTTACAGTGTGCATTTTGAAAGACGCTGTCAGTGGAATGAGTACACGTTAATATCGTACTTTTTTAGTGAAAGACAATTAAAGCAGAACTTAAACCATTTGGTAATAACAGAAAAAGATTAATTTATGATAAGACTATCAATGAACTCATAAAAGTTATCTGAGATACAGTTTATCACTATACCAAACAAATAGTACACATTTTAACGAAACAATAAATTAGGAATGTAAATCTGTGTACATATATAACTATAAAGATTAAAAGCTAACGTTGAAATTTACTAGTCAAGTGTTTGAATGCGACCTCATATTTTAGGATGTGGCAATTATAAATAGTCGGTACACAGGAAAATATCTGTAGCTATTTGTGAGTTGTTAAATCTGTTTTAAACGACGTTCAATTAGATAGCTGTACATAAGATATCATCAGTTGTTCAACTTTAATTCATACCTATGCACTAAATCTTCATCACAAACTCAAACTAGAATACATAGCTTTGCCGCGATCTTCATTAGATGTTGAAAAAAGAATTCACATACGTGAATATGCAACGAATCTTCATCAGATGCTCAAATGGAAATGCATTGTCATGCTCTTGATTTTCATCAGATGTTTAATTAACAGAATGCATACTGTGCGCTAGGGTCTTCATAAGATGTTACAACCATTGTTGAAAGAAATGCACCAGCCCTTCATCAGCTGCTTACGTCAAATTAAAAACTTTTGTTCTAGCTCTTTATAATATGTGCGAGTATAAATGCATATTTGCGCTCTAAGTCTTCAGATGTGCAATTCTGAATGAATAGCTATGTACTATTTTTTATTGGATGTCGAATGTTTAACTCCTAATTCATAGTAATGTATCATATGTTTACCAAACGTTAAACACATAATGCACAAAGACCTTCAGCGGATTTTATATAGATTTTCTCCAGATCGTTACCAGCTGTGAACATCAGAATAAAAAGCTATAATTTTTAACATAGTAAACTACTACGATTTGGTTTGTATCAGGTATTAAAAACAGCAATCACAGATTTGCACCACTAATATATCAGCAGCCAATCAAACAAAAGTTGTTTAATATAAACTGTATACATACTTATGTTAGTATGTACCAGGTTACGCTATCGCTATGTATTTTCCTCAGAAATAATGGTTTCCCTGCTAACAAAACCATTCAAATGTGTTAACCTCTCTCATTAAAATTACCAGCAATGCAACACAGAAAATTACAGTTTCGCTCAATGTGTCAAACGATGATTACCAGATATAGCCTTCGATTCTGTCACAAAAGAAATTGGAAAAACACTGCTTTTATTTCACCATTGGCGACCGAGAGATGGATGTCATTACGGACTTAATTTTAAAAAAACAACATCTTCATAAACTCAAAGCACTCTATGGCTCGGCAGTGACCAGAATCAGCTTGATATGTCATATATCATTGATATGTCATGAACTTGTGAGTACATGTTTATAAATTCAGAAGAAAGGGAGATAATTTAGCCAATATTGGTTAGTGTATATATCGGCTTTTGCGTTTTACGTTTTGAACTCGACAAAATGAAATATCAACGTCAACATATATTAGTTGGTATTCCCATTTTCAAATAAATAAAACTAAACCAAAATACAGAATAACAATATTGTTTACTTTAAAGCAGCTTACATTGTATTAACTTTGAAACAAACACCAGGTTTAATATCAATGTTAAAACATGTGCGTTCCCGTTTTTGCTTTAATTAAACTGTAAATAAAATTACGAATGGGTCAACTGTTTCAAGATATGACTTGTAAGTAGCCATGCTCTCTTCTGTGCAAGAAAAAATGCAAGGATGTATTCATATTAATTGAAAGAGAAAAATATAGAATACTTGATGTAGCTTAAAAAAAAGAGTCTGAGTGAGTGAGGGTGTGACAGGGAAGAGGTTGAACCATCAGAAAGAAAACTTCAGACAAAAGGTTGGAGAAAATGAAACAGTGTGAAATAGTAAGTTCTCCGCAATGACAGATACATAGATTTCAAGACGTTTTCTATGTTTCATGTACACATCATTGCGTCAATGATACGTGTGTTTTTATCATAAAATGCTCAAACTATACAGGGAGTACAAATGTAGAAAAATCATATTCACATTACATAACATGTCATTGCCAGAGTATTGTCTCCCACAACGTTAAAAATTACCAATAAGCTATAGTAGAAGCGAAGACAGTTCGAATAATCACTTTTAAAGACGAAAAAAAAAATATTTGACAGAAACAACTTCGCTTGTCTACAGTGTGGCCATGGCACGTGATTCGTGGCGTCATTTTGGCTAACATGCCAAGACGAAAATAAAATTGTAAATATTGCCTTCGCTAAGAAAATTCAAAACCATGTTAGTATCTTATTATTTACTCGATTTTGTCGAAATAAATCCCACGCGATTGGTAAAGTTGAGTACTATTTCCGGTTATATAAATATTTGATACCAGACGAGTAGTTTAGTCAATCATTCGAGGCAAATTCATAGTTTTTACGTTGCGATGCATGCAAGCACGGCAAGCACATTTTTAATCTTCCAAAATATGCATGTAATATGCCTTTTTGCAGTGCACCAATATGTGCGGATGTTAATAATTCCATATACAATGTGTTTTGTACGAAAACTATATCATAAAACACCATATATTGAGATTTCCAATGTACAATATCTTTTACGACATTATCATCATGATCGGGGTTACATAACTCTACGAGGTTACACTTTGCCATTCGTTAAAAATAATCAAATAACAACGCAGCCATAAGACACTTGTGTATGTGTTTACCAAAAGCAATTCGTTTGTATTGTATTTTAATTTTATCGAAATCTCTGTACGAAACGATTTCTGCAATGTGTCATTTAATGAATATGCATGTTATTAAGTCCATACTCAAGTAATTTTACGACGGACACGTTGGTAAAATATACAATTATACACTTTTTTAATACGTCTAACATTAAAAAGGTAAAACGTTTTTGATTGAGACCACAACAGGTCTATATGGTTAATAAGAAAATATTAACAAAAAGTTGCTCCATATTAAGCATAACACAATCGCAATTAAATATAGCATACTTAATGCATTCGTCGTAAACTAAATGAGAAAATCATTCAATTAACAATGTAACGTATCTTACTTAGTCATCAAGTGAATGTGCTTTAATAAAACATATCAACCCTTTCAAGGTTGTTCAAATAGTTGTATAAAATCAGTTCTAACATCTTGCACAAGCAACACAAACACATCAAATGGCAATACTTGTTATGAAACTCTTTGTATAGCTTACTAATATCAGGAGATTTCAAAGAGTGTAACATAATTCGGATTTTGGGCATTATTGAATTAATATAGTAATCGAAATTTGTATCAAATTTCATACAATCTTAAATAAGAAGTCACCTAAATCAACATTTCCGTAGCCTCGTGTAATCAAACGTCAATACCGGGCACGAATATTTGCTGATCATAGGTGTCAATCTTCGGTCTATTCCGTATGTATTCGTTATGTTTCCGTTGCATACGTCATATTTATGTTGCAGACACGTGGCTTTACAAACTGCCAATCAGAATTGCACACGTAAAATCAACTTTACGTTGCAGACACATGACTTTACAAACGGCCAATCAAAATTGCACACGTTGAATTAACTTCTGTTCTTTGTTAGTAAATAGTCAGTCTGAAGCGCGAAGCCGAATATAGAAGGCGCATTATTGCTTGCTGTCGCGGGCGAGGCCCGTTGTGGGTCTTCGCGTTTTATCTTGAATATTGCTCGAACAATTGACAACGTTGTAACGTGTTCATAAGCAGAAATAAAACGTAAATAAATAAAAAATGAATCAAAGTGTTTGTTTTGGTAAATGTACGAAATATTTATATGTATGCACATATAATTCGGTTCAATCGTACATCAAAATACGATTGCATATATGCGCGCACAATGAGATTAAAAAAATATGGCAATCACATATTTAGCTATTTTAGTGTTGCATGGGCAAAACTGAAAATTTAATGGGTGTAGCATGCCGTTTTTGCAACAATTCTAATCGAATGTTGAACGTGAATCGAATTCGAAAATATTGAGCGGATACAACCGTTCCACACTGTACTTTCCGAATCAAAATGCTGTACACCTTATGCGGACTATACACATTGCATCTCGCATGTTTCCTATGTCAGACGCGGAAAACTTGCCTGCATACTTTATAATATCATGCAAGGCACAGACAAGTTTGTTTCGTTCTTTTATCAAAACGGAAACTTTTTAAAAGTGTTTTTATCGGTTATTATCAGGGTATGTTAAATGTAAACTAAGGTTTTCTGAAAAACAAAGAAAAAAATTAATTAAAATAAAAATCTTCGTTGTTATAGAAACTCTAGTGTTTAATACTATAGGAAACAAAACAAAACTATTAAAACTTATAAAACTAATCAAACAATCTTACTAGTCTCAATAAAGATTATTCCGTCAAAAAACGTTGAAGTCGTTAATTGCCTGTTGTAAATTAAAACATTGTTTTTACCCGTGATGTATACATTTTGACAGGCAGCAAATGCAACGACAGCGAAATTGCTTGTACAGTGCGCTTTAGGTTACCTTCCACTATATCATTAACGTTTATTAAAGGGCTGTGCATTTGCCGAAATATAATTGCCGCAACTGTTTTCCTAGGATGCATGCATTAGGGCGGATATCTTTTATATTGCAATTTTCTTATTAATCATTTTCATCTTTAAATTGACATTAGGCTAGCACAATTTGATGTAAAAAAAAAAGGTACGAACATTCCTTTTAAGTTGGTTGTTTCATATTGCACCAACTGGGAATTAGCTGTTGTGTTAACTAACTTTTAAAGAAATCAGGAGTCGGGTCTTTTTTATAAAAATTCATTATGAAGATGTGTTATTTTATTGAAAGTCTAAATTTTGCTTAAAACAAGTGATTCGCATCATAATGTATGCTATTATACAATGTTGTTTTTTTAACGAAAAATTGATTTTTCGTACGGGAACCTGCCTTTTGCATGTCACTGCACATCCGCTCGTGGTTAAAGCAACATGTTACACGTTTTACACATTACTTATGTCTAGTACATTTAAACAAATCAATGTTAGATTTTTATTAATTAAAACGATTTCAGCTCCCTTTGCCAATGAAATATAAGTACATAAAACGCAAGACAGATGGCTTATCATATTTTATACTCAAATGCGTTTTGGGGTATTTCGACCTGTCGGATCAACTTGAAATTATGTATGAGTGGTACAAGTAGGTTGATACTGAGGTAGATGTGAGGGGGGTTTCATGATTGTTAAATTTTGACTGACTTTTGAGATTACGAAACTCTTTTTCCGAGAGTGCTTTCATTATTACGAATGGATTTTGTTTTACAAATTTCATTATTAGTTATTCATTTATTCTTGCTATTGACATAATATATTTTTAAATCAAACGTAAATTTGCTAAATTTATATGTTAAGAAAAAAGAGAAAAAAACCTTGACAATTGGCCGTTTCATAATTTGACCCCATGGGATTGGATTAAGTGTCAGCTTTCCTGTAACGGAACTCGGAGTGCCCTGATTGCATCGGTTTTTGTTGTAAGTATTAAAATAAGGTACTGCATCATTTGCGGTTTTACATACTGAAAATGTTTTTATACTAACGACGATTCTTTCAGTTAAACCAGGTATGTGATCCAATTAATCTGATTAATGGAACGTTTTCATCGCTCAAAAAGCGCTTCTTAACCCGTAACAATCTGAAAGAATTGATATTAACCTGCTGATCTCTTCATTTGAACAGATAGTCGTATTCATTAATGTCTAATATTCTTAGCGATCCGTTCCATAAACATAGCAACAGAACGTTCCAGTGGAAATCAATATATCATACGATCCAAGAAGACATTGCATTGTTTTATTACATTTTTTATTATTAAACGACAGACATTCATTGTAGTCCTAACATAAAAGGTCATTTTCTTTATTCATTGTGTTGTTGTTTTGGTTGTTGTTTGTTGTTATTTTTAATATTACTTTGCTCTTGGCTGTATCTTGCTTAAAAATCAATGATAAGAACGATCGCTTTTATGGTCAAAATATATTTATTTCAATCAATATGCCATTATATTAAAAGCACATATTTAAAAGAGGTAAACACAAATTTTTGAGACACCCATTACCGAACCTTTTCTAAACGAGTATTCCAAACTTAATCTTTTTACGAAAACGAAAGGAATATCATGTGATGCGTACAGAAATAACTCGCCACTTAACAATGTTTATCTGATTTTCAACATGTAATAGCCGGCTTGCTTTTAGTCGAATATAACCCGCTTTTCGCAAGTTTCCGTATATCTCTTGCAATCTTTAAACATAACGGTAGGTTTTTAATGAATATCCATGCTTTCAATAAAATGAATTATGTCGTAAAAACGAATGTCATAAAGAAACGGGTACTCCATTCGGACGTAATGACTTATTTAGAGACAATGTATGTGTGTTTCTCGTTTAACAAATGTACTGTTACCTGGTTTCTAAGCTTTCTAAAACATCTAGATGCCTTGCGTAAACTTGTTGATTCAATAGTATTCGGACGAATTTGGTTAACTCGTGTCTCTTGTAAGTGCTTTGGAGGAATTTGTAAAGCTAGCAATAATTGTATGGTCAGTCGTGTGTGCATTTTCTAAAATACGTTGTTCGATCATTCCCTTATTTCACGATTTGGCGTAGAAACATAATAATGATTGTGCCGTTTGCTTGATACAATTCTTTCAAAAAAGTAACAACCAGGTCGTTATTTGCACACTATTCGGGCGCATTTTAATGTTACAATACAATTGTCTATTGAACAAAATATTTATAACTGCGATTCAGTAAATATGTTCCTTTAATATCTCCAACAATATGTAACACGATAGAAAAAACATATGTTAAATATAATGCAGGTTCTTCAACACTTCATGTAGCTCAAGAAAAAGGTAGATGTAAATGTAATATGTATATGTAAACATGTTATCCATTCAACATATCAGGCCTTATTTTTGTTTTCTTTGCAAACGAATCACAATCAATAATTAAAATGGTAGTGATCACCGTTCTGTATGATTATGTTTAGTATGATTAATAGTCCGACACGGGAACAACAAACACCTAAAGGATGGTTCCAAACTATTTGTGGTGTTTATAGCGTTTAACATCACGCTTCAAATACTTCTAACCCCAAGATGCACTCAGCTATAATTTATTAGAATTGAAATAACTTGTCGATGATAGCAAGTATGTGAAAGTCAATCATTTATAACTCAAGGACTATATCTTGAAAATGTCTGATGTGAGAGCGGTGTATTTATAATTTACTCAGAAACATTTTCAAACTAATATTTTTGCATGGATAATGGATCAATAAATGTGTGTCGTTTCGATATAAGACTAACGTAGTACAATATTCAACATACAACGAATATACTCTGCCATATTGAATATGTTGATTAAAAATAAAAATAAGTTTGATCTAGGATCTATATTGTGTGTTTGCTCCCAATACAAATGACAGATAAAACTTTCCTCAGTATGCACTTGAAATCAAACATTCAATTCTATAATTAATGTTTAATCTCCTACGGAAAACGAGTCCAAATATACCAGTATGTAAAATTCTAATGATCATTTTAACAAAAAAGGATATCTTTTTAGTTAAATAATCATGGCAACATAATCGAATTGCTTTCTGATTAAACATACTCTTTTTACATAGATTTATTGCATTTAACACTTTACATTTGGTAATAACAAGCATTCGTTTTCTTTGTTTTCCGATGCATACCGCTGTATTTTATGAACAATCCTCAATCTATATGCTGTAATTAAATATGTCAGCCTGTGGTATAATGGTTTCCTTCACTCCTACACTTATCATGATGTTTCGTTTTGTTTAAAAAAGGGGTTTTATTCACACTACAAATAAAAATATTATAGGGCTCGCATATATTAATGATTAAAAAGCATGCAATCCAATTATTATAAAGTATTTTAATTGGAAACATTCCTTTGTTCAGTCCGTTTTCAGTCTGCAGGTTATCATAAAAACATTATATAATTAAATTTCAATTTTAAATGTGCATGTTTGAATATAATTTTACATCATTGTCAGTAAACTAATAGTATTACTTTTGTTTATCATTCAGCACTGTACGGATTAAATTGCAATTAAAAGAGTGACAGTATTTATAATTACCAATATCAGGGTAGTCCTCCGATATATCCATGGCTACCAATTCACTTCAGACAAAGTATATTCATAAACTGATATATTTATCAAGAAAATGACGAGGTAGGGAATTGCAAACAGAAATACATTTTATCGACCAATCCAATTCTTTGACGTCATATACATGAATGTGTGATATTTTATAATTACAAGTTCAGCAGATGTGTTAAATTGGAGCGTATATGGAACAAAAGGTGTTGCGTAAAGGTGTCGATAATAACTGGGTTCGCTCTACAGAAATCAATAAAATATCATCATGGCAATGTTTAATATACTTTATATAACAACTTTAGCTTGCACTCTATGATTTTGTATAGGATCATGGCAATGTTTAATATACTTTATATTACATTTTTAGCTTGCACTTTATGAGTTTGCATTTTCCCAAGGTTTGTTTGTGAATTACAGTGGGGTTTATTGGCCATGTAAAATAAATACTGTAAGCATGTTGCAAATGAAAGTAAACATACGATTATGCAATGACCTTCTGTCTCGTATGACATAACTCCTGTCTTGTTGTGAAACCTTGACTTAACTCCTTTAAAATCGATGCAAAATATGTTCTAAAAAATAAAAAGCAAAACTGAATACTAGTATTGTTAACATAAAGATAGAGATTTGAGCTTGAATGCCGACGGCATTTATGCATAAATTAGGTGTATTTTTCCCGACAGTTCATACACCGATGAAATGCAGAAAAATGCTATTCAATTCTTATAATTACAACACAAAATGATCTTAAAGTTGAAATTGTGTCGTGGTAAGGGTCATAAAAGTCCTTTTTAATCTAGCGTATGGATCTATTTTAAGTTTCAGTTTCTCCGTCAAACGGGTATATCGTTGAAGTTCGCGCAAAAATATAACGTCATTTCGCTATTGACCAATAAAAAAACAACGCCATTAAGTTTCGCGCAAAACATGACGTCATGTTTGCAACTTGTTTATGGCCAGAACGTAGCGCCATGAATATTCATGTTTAAATTTGCATACGAAGTGGGTTCATCGGAAAATGAAAAAACGGTCACGTGAACAAATTATCCAATCAGAATGCAGCATTCATATGAAAGTGACAGAAGTTGTAATTATATGCATGCCAAATATCAAATTGCTATAATCAATATTTCAAAACTTATCGCATAACTTTAACCACGGTTAAAGTTTTGGGACAGAATGATAGAATGACATAATGACAGAATGAAAGACGGATAGACAGTCAGATAGGCCAAAAACAATATACCCCCGATCATTCGATCCGGGGGCATAAAAAACAAGAATAAAATATAAGAAATAAAGTAATCCTCAACCGGACTCGAACCACTGACCCGTGGAGTTAAAGTCTTACTACTCGGCCAGCCGTGCTCATACAGTGAGAGGTGAATTGAATACTTTATATGAAGAATCCTCGTAGCGTCACAAAATATAACGATACCACCAGAACTCTCCAAATTATTCAATCGCATCGCATTTGTAATGCTTTATAGTTTTTAGGTTTTTAAATCATCAAAAAGATTTATATTTTAGAACATGGTAAATAATTAGTATTATGTGTCCTCGCAAATATCATAAATCTAACACAAATGTGCATATCTGAAACATTTATTTTCTTCATTTTTTTTCGATTTACCCAAACGTGAAAAAGGCCCTTATATGCGTTGAAACTGTGAAACAATCACACGATGAAGGTTATGTACCTGAATGTATATTTATACAAAGTTCATATGCCAAAGACCGTAAATGTGTTTCACCAATTATTAAAATTTAGTTTATCACCCAGAGAAAAGAAAGGTTAATGCTTGAATTCTACAATGTAATTGCATCAACATTTCTGTATGTGTTGTAACTTCCTGAATTGCAATTAATGAAAAGGTAAAATGTATCTTTCTCTACGTCAACTTCCTATTACTTCGTTGGGCATTCACCCTGCGACGCCGGTTACATACTATGTGTTGTTATAAATAACAACGAAATTAACTGCACGTGTTTTACTTATCTCAGTATCAACTTTCAGTATGTCTTCACTCTAAGTGTCTACTATGAATTAAAATGTCGCATTAATTATGTATCTACGTGTTTACATGCACATACACATGTACTACGAAGATGTTGTGGATACTTCAAATTATTCCTGTTTTATTCCTGTTTTATTGACACGAACTGACTCGAACAAAGCTCAACAACAATGAATTGATCCTTGTCCGTTTTTATTTAAAATCTATACTGTCCGTACAATTGAATAGTAAACACAAACCACATTAGCATAGTGTGTGTATATTATTGTGCAAAATAAGTTGTTATAAAAATATCTACCTGGTATTAGAAAAGAGTGAAACGCATCCACCAATGTGTTGTTCGAAGATTATAGTTACCTTAACACGTATTTACTAACAGCTTAACGCAACGTAGAATGAATAATGTGAAGGTAGCTAAACACAAATTAAAAGAGCATGTGTACACACAAAGAAATTGACACTAGACGTCTATAGTCATAACGATAATTTGCTCTCCTCTTAAGCCCGTTCTGTTCCGTTGGCGGCATTATTCATCGCATGTCCGCCGCGTTTGATCCTCAACTTGAAAATGACGCCGTCCTTGTTAAAGGAGTAGTTGGAAACCTCGCGTCTCTCGAGAAGCTCCCACGTATGCTCATGCTCAAGGCGGGAAATCATGGGCTCCAGCTTGTTCGCGTATTCCTCGACGTCTTTCATGTATTCCTTGCGCATCACAAAAATTACCAAACCACCTGAAGAGTTAAAGAACACACTGACATTGGAAACAATTTTGTTTAATGGAACCGTACAGCATAATCTTACTAGTATGTACGTTCAATAGAATGATATAATATTGTGCTAATATCAATGTCATTGTAAGTTTAATGAGACCCATTCTCCGTTTTTCTATTCTGTACGTTTTGATGTGATTTTTAAATGGAGAGGTCAAATTACTCGTCGTTTGCCTATGCGGATTTTGACATATGTCGACGTGGACTTTATGTTCCATAAGTGAAATATCCGTTGAAAAGTCGTCGTAAGCGTGCCTTTATGTAAAATAAAAAAACATCAGGCTGAAACTGTGTTTTCTTTAAAATATTAAAAGTATATTATCGGTGTACTTTATACATCTTTAATATGGTTTTAATGCAAAAGTGCATATAAATATTGGCGTATTAAACAACGTGAGACGGGCAAGATGTTCACATTATGAAAAAGATACTCAGTATCAAACCAACTATTAACATTTTTTATCATGTAATGACATAAATGAATATAAGTAAATGTTATGATTATAATACACAAAATAAGTTAAGATAACTACACAATGGTTCCGGGATTAAGCGATTAGTAAGCTCTTCGAAAACTTAAAAGGAGCATAGAATGGTGGATTCATATTTGTTTTCACAGAAATACGTTGGTCAACATCCTAAACACGAAATATAGTTTGGCTTCTCGGTAGTGTTTTCTGCTTATGAACATCGAGAGAGGTAGAATGATATCTTAAGACATATTGATCATTGCATCAATAGCATCCGGTGTTCCTACATAAATATAAAAACAAATGATGTCGTCTGCGATTTTGTAACAAGACCCTTGCTGCGTAATTCCTGAAAAAAATCTAAACGTAATCATCATTAAATTTTGTTTATTGACGACAATGGTTTTTATCCTCAAAAACCATAGCGGTGACAATAAATTGATTGCTTTCATTCGATTGCAGTTGTCTAAATGTTACAATAAATGTCAGTTATTTCATCAAGGGTATAAGGCTGAGTAAATTGATCCTAAGGCAAAGTCAAAGCAATTCCCTTGAAGTTAAGAACCTGATCAGCTCTAGTATCCCCTACACCGTATAAGGTTTGGACCTTTTGACTTCTCGTGAAGGCAACAACGGGCTTAATATTAATTTATATGGAAACAAACACGCAGAGTAGTTTTCGTACCGGACTTGACGATTCGGGCCATTTCCTGTAGCCCGCTGCAGGGTATATGGCCCTCACCAAAGCCTCCCGAGCAGACTGCACAGTCGTAAGTACCTGCAATACACGTGCCACTTAAGGTGTAATATATTTAAACGATAGCCAAACATAATCTCACTAAAACAGCAGAGAAAGGTTCCCTGATTCACTGTTCACAGTTTTTGCACGAATAAGAACGTTCATTAAACTAAACATGTGGGCAATTTTGCAAGCATCAATAATACATGCAGAAAGGCAGTATCAATGAATTCTTAATGGTATTAGATATTGATTGTATGCATAAAATGACGATTGTTCTATGTTTGTTTTACACCTAATCAAAGTGTTTTGATTGCAATTATTCATTTGAAATATAACCTCATCTGGAGACAACTTCCATAACTGCACGGACAGTTGAAGATCATTGCTAAATTAAAGATGTGAAGTGTTATAAGACATCTATTTTTACTGATCCTTTGCGTAATATTAATATTTTGATTGATAAAGATCACAATGAAAAGTTTAATCCTTTAATAACCATAAGAACTACTAACTGATATATGCTTATAAGTTTCGACACGTAATTTGCCTCTACTAAAACTTATTAGTAATGGCTTGCGTGCTCTACTATAAACCCAGTTGAAACAATTTCAGGTTATTTATATTATGTCGTTTAAATAAATAACAGTTTCAAGTACAGTAATAAATCGAAACGTCTTACCTTCTGCAATAGGAAGTGGTTTGTCGCAGACGAACTCCTTGTACAAGTTTGTATAGATTTGGCTCGTCTGGCACTGTTTCAGCATTCCCTCCGCAGGATCAACGCCGTCAATGGATATAAATCCGTACTTAGAAAGCTGAAACGGAATTGATTCTTGCTAAATTGTTAAAAGTGTAATAATACATGCAAGTATTAAGCCACAAAACACATTGTTATAATCTGCTTTTACCTCGTTATCATTTCTGAGGCCAAAAGTATTGATGAAACTTGGCGCAATATTTATCTTCACAGCGTCTAGGCGAAATTAAAATATGGGTCAAGTGGGGGTCATAAACAAGGTAAAAAGATCGAATCTTTATATAAGAAATTATTGACTACACTAACAGCTAAACTTCTGACTCAGTTTTTATTCAACTTTGGTATAATGTCATTTTTTTTTTAATTTTTCGCAAGCAAAAGTGATTGACACGTTCATGATCTGTGATTCTGAATAGTCAAATTAAGAAGAAAAAAAATACTCACGAATCAAAAGGAAGACAAGACATTTTACATGCATTTATTATCAGGAAATTTTGTGTATTCAGTTTGAGAACAAAATATTAATCAGACGAATGGTTTAGTGTAGTCTTGAAAAAGTATTGTTTACGCGGTAAACTATACTAAATCATTATTATAATGAACGCAGATTGGTTTCAATGTTGAGAAGTTGACTAGTTTAATCTCAAAAGATTGGTATATATAGTTGACATATAAAAAGCTGAACCGACTTATTGTTTATGCGGAGTGTGAATTACTTTGTTCCAAGTTGCAACCTCTATGTTAAAACGTATTTATCAGAACAAAACATCTTAAATATTTAATTGAAAACTTATGTTAACTAGACCGTCAAATGTTTGAAGCAGTCAAGTTGTGTGTCAATTGTTAGTTACCTGCTTTATGTCCGATATTACCTCTTTTCCTACGCGGCCAGTTCCACATGCGATGTCTATTAAGCGAACCTTTTCGCGATTCATTTCAAAGCATAAGGCAGCTTCTTTCGCTACGATCAAAGGTCCCATGTAAACGCTGGGGTCTAAGTCCTACGGAAATTTTGGAACGGAAGATAAACTAATTTACTTAAATCTGCTGGAATTTCGGGATTCAGCAATCTATAATGCAAGTGCATATCTACAAAGTTACAAATGTACAAATGTTTGTTCTAATATTTAATACTCATACGTAAGATTATAAAATGTATGTTGATTTCACGTATAGAAGATCAAAAACTATGACCTTACTAAATCGTACTGTTGATTTTCGGCCCAAGTAGTGTAGTATTCCGCGACCTCCTCTGGTGCCATTCCCTTCCGGTGCGCCTTGCAGTTTGCTGTGTATTTCTCCATGACTTGGGGTTTTTCCTCTATGAAAATATAACGCTTTTTTTTACGGTTTATAAATGTCACTATTCTTCAAGCAATAAAATTATACCGGTACATCTGCGTTAAGAGGTAAGTTTGAATTCACATGTTCACATTCATATCCGCGTGCAATTAAGGAACGTCAATTTAAGAAATAACCTTTTTCATGGATGCTCATGTTATAGTTTTCTTATAAAGCTTCCTTTTGCACATTTAATGAAATACGATGATTCGTTGAATAAACGATTGTGCAGGAGATACGCATACTTAACAGGGATTTAAATACACAAGTATGCAGCTCTAGGTCTCGACGGGAGAAACAACTGACTCGCCAGATGCATTTATTGGCGTCGCTCTGGAGAGCGGCGACAAGTATATAATGCTTTTTTTCGCTTATGGGAGGAGAAGTTATTTTATGGATCAATGTATATATTTTCGTTTCAAGAATATCTTGCAAAGTTGTGATTTTTTGTGAAATTAGTGTAAATAAGTACTGCATTTTTGCCTATTACATTTATTACAACATTTATTGCCAATAATGCAAAGCTAATTGTTTCAATTAATAACTGATCCACAACTGATCACAGGGGAAAGATCACAGCGACTGGGCAAACACGCGTAACTTTCTGGTTTTGTTTAAAGACAAAACATAATCAAAATACATTTATTTTGTGGTTTTTCTAATTTGCTTATTTAGTGGAGAATCAATGTAGTACGATATTTGACGACCTATCGCGCAAGCAAGTTTATTTGAAGGCGTAGTGGTACGAAAACGTACAATGTATTAGTGTATTAATAGACATATAATAACGATCGCAATGCACAACTTCACAACATAGCAGTACATAAGTGAATGTCAGCCGGAATAGCTCAGTTGGAAGAGCGTTAGTCTGAAGTTATTTACGAAACAATCATCTAAAGGCCCCCGGTTCAATCCCGGGTTCCGGCAAGAACGGGACAGTTCGGCGGCTGACAATTTTTTTCAGTCAGGTTTATAAATATAATAAAGCTTTATTTTATGTAGACATTTTAAAATTCATTTTACTACAATTGGACATTTTTATTAAAATTAATGGATGCCGCGTGGTGACAACGTTAATTAAAATTTCTTATATCACTTAAATATCTTATAAAAAATACACGTGTTTTTATATTAACAAATAAATGCAAACAACACATTTATTATCCATGTATTTTTATGGTTGTCTATCATAGGCCCTAAGTACTATTCCTACCACATATAGAGCGCGAAACGCGACACGTATTATTGATTGTAACAATGAATTGCGATAAAGGAAGCAGCCGCTTATCAAGGAGGAGCTGTGTCCCAGCAACCCGTTTCCCTAGAGTCAAGCACTCCTTGGAGTTTGTTTTAAGAACCACATATAGAGCGCGAAGCGCGACACGTTTGGGCCCTATAGCATTATCCGACCATTACGTCCATAGTTATCTTCCTTAGAATTTGAGGAATTTTGAAATCGTTGTTCGAAGTCCAAAATTTTCATCCGATTGTTCCCAAAGTTGCACAGGGTTTTTTATCAATGAGGACCCAACCCAAACTCTATATGAGCAATATCGGACCATAAGTCCAGAATTATGTCTCTTTGAATTTAAAAATAAAAGTGAAAAACTGCTTGGTTAGGTGATTATGTCACATTTTTCATCAGATTCTTTCCAAACTTACAGTTTCTTCATATCAATGAGCATTTTTACCTCATTTAAAATGAGAAACATCGGGACAATAAGTCCAGAATTTTTTTCTATTAAATTTGACAAAATAAACAATTTCCACTTGTTTAAACGATTTCACAACTTTCGTCTGAATCTTTCCAAACTTGTTAAGTGTTTTTATATCAGTATTAATCGAACCCTATTGAAAATGATGAATATCGGAGCAATAAATCTGTTATGATCTTTTACTGAATTTCAAAGTATTGTGAAATGCAGCTTCTTTATGCAATTTACAGATTTCATTCATTTTTTTTTCAAACTTTTACAGTGTTTTCATATCAATGAGTACTCAACCCCTATCGTAAATGAACAACGTAAGAAAAAGTTCAGAATCATCTCCCCTTGAAGTTGAGAAAAATATGAAATTACAATTACAAGATGAGGCAGATTTTTTAAAACCTACACAGTTCTGTTCCATTAATGAAAAATGCACACGGATGCCAGTAAAAAAGGAAACCAATGTAAATAAAATGAACTATGAAATATTTGGGAGTTACAACACAAAATCATAGATAATGGTTATTTGGGGGTTATAACACAGCATCATAAATAATGGTTATTTGGGAGTTATAACACAAAATTATAGAAAATGGTTATATCAGTATCTTTTTCTATTTTGTTTAAAATAATCGGCCAATATATTAATATTTACAGTAGAAAAAAAATCGTTCCATGTAACTTCATTGAGTGCCTTTTGCACTGAAATTTCCGACACCCTTTGATGCTTTGCATCAATACTTATCTTGTTTATGTTTGTTGTGAGAATGCACTTGCATTTAGCGCATATGAAGAAATTTGATGCTTTTGACTTTTTTTTAAATTTTTATAACGTCATTCAATACTGTTGTGTTTCCCTTTGTGTTTGATTCACGGCTTTAGTGTTTGGCTTAAATGTCGATCTTGAATTGCGAATGCGTTATTCTTCATGATTTACTGTTTCAGTTGACAGATAATAAACTCAAGATACAGTGGTTTTTTATGATTGTAATATTATTGTGAATTATTTGATGGCTATAAATGCAAAAATTGGAAGTCGTGATACATCCGTAATGTGCTCTGATTTGTATAATAAATTTACCCAAACCCGTTACGACCCACGAAACAACAAACCACTTATTCTACTGAGAACTTAATAATATCGATATTTCAGCACTATGAATGTGTTCGAAACCATCTGTTTGGAAATACACGGCCGTTAAACACGGGTGCGTCTCATTTTTGACATGCATTTATAAATGAGCGAATGCTTCTTCCGATGGGACGCTAACGACCACTGAAGCATTTGTAAGATTTACGGAGCACTCGACAGGGTGAGTTGGTTGTATATGTTTTCTTAAACATATTGCGCATTAGTTTTAAAATCAGACAATGAAGTGCGATTCAGCGAGGATTTATTCATACATAAATGTACAGACGTATAAACAAACACAATAGAAAACGTGAGGACCTTCATAAGTTGTGACATGGTGGAGTTTTACAAGCTAATCAATGTGTTTTGCATGTGTGATGATCAAATGTCTAATCCTATGAAATCTCTAACGACATTAAACCTTTTTTAAACATATACACGTTCCCAAATTCATAAAGATATTGGCGTCTTACCGATCTTATAGCTAGTTTTTGCATTCGTACAAAATAAATAAATAAGGAGATGACTCTAAGAGCACGAGATGACGCGCATGCGCATTGTAATCTTTAATAAAATGATATAAATTTCTGCGTTTGTTTTCAAGGATGATATTTTAAAGTTTAAACTACTTAAATTGACAAATCTGTCATATTAGTGACGTATTTAGAAAGGCAATATTTTTATAATATTTTCAGTCTATAAAATAAATGAGCTATACAAATATGCTTCGCTTCATTAGATTCTCATTAACATCTTGACATGTTGTAAATTAACAGTTCGAAAATGTCATAACTTAAGAAAACTGGTTTTATTGGCTAGAATTGAGGATAATTATACCGTGTATAAACGCACTTTTACGCTTGTACTCTTTTAACAGGCTTATGAAGTTAATATACACTAAAGAGGTTCACGTATAGGTCACGAATGATGCGAACGCCCTTTAAATGATACACTTTAATTTGCTCAATGGTTTATGTCCTTATCCTACACAGAAAGATGTTTACATCAATCAATGAATTATAAGAAAACTTCTTGTTCTTATAAAATTTATGCCTTAACGTACGCGACTCGAAATAACGATTTGATAATTTAACCCATTTATGCCTAGTGGACTTTCCAATCCATCTAAATTGGATCAATTTATTTCCAAAATTAGGGATGTCTAGAATAATCTCATGTGAAACCTAGTTTCTTGCGGTTCGACGCGTAATCCCAAGAAACTAGGTTTCTCATGAGAGTCTAGGTTTTCAGAATGAGAACCTAGGTTCTCGCTTGAAGATTGCACATGGCTTCAAGAACCCAAGTTTTTAAATGAGAACCTGAGTTTTTATGAGAACCTAGGTTCTCATTTAAAAACCTATGTTCTCATAAGAAACCTAGTTTCTTGGGATTATGCGTCGAACCGCTTGCCATAACGATCCCCTCTTTCTGATACTTTTTTCGCCATCTTTCTTAACGTGATTCGCTACTGGCGACTTCACTTGGTTTTCAAATGGTGCGTGTAAAACGGTTAAACAGCAGTTTATATGATATGTTTTATGTTAATTTAATCTTTTATTACTAACATTTGAATGGCAAAAGTATGTTGATGGAAAAGATTGTATAAAATTAACGGTACGTGTTTCTTCGAATGTTAATTATCCAGAGCGAGGCTCAATTTGTAAACACTGTGAGTACATATCGTACTATACGTGTGTGAAGTTAGCCTATTTAGCCCATTAAGCCTATTTAGCCTATTTAGTACATAGGTTGAAATATACATCCTATTTAGCCTATTTAGCCTATTTAACAGCCTCTTCAGCCTTTTTAGCCTATTTAGAAATTTTAGAACATAGGTCAAAACATACATCCTATTTAGCCTATTTAGCCTATTTAACAGCCTTTTTAGCCTATTTAGCAAGTTTAGTACATACGTAGACAAACATATCCTATTTAGCCTATTTATTCCCTGGAAGCGATGTAGTGCACGCTGACCAGCCGTCGACGGCCTATCGGGCTGAACTAGTTTCGGCCGGTACTTTTAATTAGGGTCGGCCCCGTGCATGCAGCCTATTTAGCTATTTCTCGTATGCGTCATTTCCCAGTGAACGGGCATGCCCCTTTAAGGGCCCCTTTCGGACGAACAAGAGTTATCCCCCGGAAGCGACCTAGTGCACGCTGACCAGCCGTCGACTGCATATCGGGCTGAAATAGATTCGACCTGGACTTTTAATTAGGATCGGAGTCAGGTGCAGCCTATTTAGCGTATTACGCGACATTTTGCCTGTAAGTGGGCATGCCCCTTTAAGGGCCCCTTTCGGACGAACAAGAGTTATCCCCCGGAAGCGACCTAGTGCACGCTGACCAGCCGTCGACTGCCTATCGGTCTGAACTAGTTTCGGCCTGGACTTTTAATAAGGATCGGAGTCAGGTGCAGCCTATTTAGCGTATTACGCGACATTTTGCTTGTGAGTGGGCATGCCCCTTTAAGGGCCCCTTTCGGACGAACAAGAGTTATCCCCCGGAAGCGACATAGTGCACGCTGACCAGCCGTCGACTGCCTATCTGGCTAAACTAGTTTCGGCCGGGACTTAAATTAGGTTCGGAGTCAGGTGCAGCCCATTTAGCGTATTACGCGACATTTTGCCTGTGAGCTGGCATGCCCTTTTTAGGGCCCTATTCGGACGAACAAGAGTTATCCCTCGGAAGCGACCTAGTGCACGCTGACCAGCCGTCGACTGCCTATCGGGCTGAACTAGTTTCGGCCGGGACTTTTAATTAGGATCGGAGTCAGGTGCAGCCTATTTAGCGTATTACGCGACCTTTTTCCTTTGAGTGGGCATGTTTCTTTACGGGTCCCTTTCGGACGAACAAGAGTTATTCCCCGGAAGCGACCTAGTGCACGCTGACCAGCCGTCGACTGCCTATCGGGCTGAAACGTGTGTGGAGTAAGCCTATTTAGCCTATTTATCAAGTTTAGTTCATAGGTTAAAACTTTCATCCTATTTAGCCTATTTAACACCCTTTTCAGCCTATTTGGACTAATTAACAAGTTAAGTACATACGTTGACACATGCACCCTATTTAGCCTATTTAGCAAGGTTAGTACATATGCTATAACATACATCATATTAAGCCTATTTAGCCTATTTAGCACCCTGTTCAGCCTATTTAGCCTATTTAACAAGTAAAGTACATAGGTTGACACATGAATCCTATTTAGCCTATTTAGCACCCTCTTCAAAATATTTAGCAAGTTTAGTACATGGGTTGAAACATGCATCATATTTAGCTTATTTAGGACCCCTTTCATCCTATTTAGCCTATTTAACAAGTTTAGTACATGTACATAGGTTGACACATGCATCCTATTTAGCCTTATTAATACCCTTTTCAGCCTATTTAACAAGTTAAGTACATAGGTTGACACATGCATCCTATTCGGCATATTAAGCCTATTTAGCACCCTATTTAGCCTTTTAAGCCTATTTAGCAAGTTAAGTACATAGATTTAAACATACATTCTATTTAGCCTATTTAGTTTATTAAGCACCTTTTTCAGCATATATAGCCTATTTAACACGTTAAGTAAATAGGTTGACACATGCATCATATTTAGTCTATTTGTCCTATTTAACACTCTCTCCAGCCTATTTAGCCTATTTAGCAAGTTGAGAACATTGGTTGAACCATGCATCCTATTTAGCCTACATATCCTATTTAACAACCTTTTCAGCCTATTTAGCCTATTAAACAAGTTAAGTACATAGGATGACACATGCATCCTATTTAGCCTATTTAGCACCCTTTTCTGCCTATTTAGCATATTTAACAAGTTTAGTACATAGGTTGACACATGCATCCCATTAAGCCTATCAAGCGTATTTAGCACTCTTTTCAGCCTATTTAGCCTATTTATAAAGTTTAGTACATAGATTTACATATGCATCCTATTTAGGCTTTTTAGCATATTTGGCAGTCTTTTCTTCCTATTTAGCCCTTTTACAAGTCTATTACATAGGTTTAAAACATGCATCCTATTTAGCCTGTTTAGCCTATTTAGCACCATTTTCTGCCTATTTAGCCTTTTTAACAAAACTAGTACATAGCTTGACACAGGCATCCTATTTAGCCGATTAAGTAACCTGTTGAGCCTATTTAGCCTATTTAGCAAGTTAAGTGCAAAAAAACGGTTGACACATGCACCATATTGAGCCTATTTAGCTTATTTGGCATCCTTTTCAGCCTATTAGGCTATTAAACAAGTAAAGTACATACCGGTAGGTTGGAACATGCATCCTATTTAACCTATTTAGTGCCCTTTTCAGAAAATTTAGCCTATTAAGCAAGTTAAGTACAAAGGTTGACACATGCATCATAATGAGCCTATTAAGCTTATTTGGCACCCTATTCAGCCTATTAAGCCTTTTTAACAAGTTTAGTACATAGGTTGAAACATGAATCCTATTTAGCCTTTTAAGCCTTTTTTAACACCATTTTCAGCCTATTTGCCTATTTAACAAGTCTAGTACATAGGTTGAAATATGCATCCTATTTAGTCAATATAGCCAATTTAGAGGCGTTTTTAGCCTATTTAGCCTATTTAACAAGTTCAGTACATAGGTTGGAAAATACATCATTCTAAGCATATTTAGCATATTAAGCAGCCTTTTCAGCCTATTTAGCCTATTTAGCAAGTTTGGTACATATGCTGAAAAATACGTTCTTATTAGCATATTTAGCAGTATGTTCCGCCTATTAAGCCAATATTGCAAGTTAGGTTCATGTATTTTAACATACATCCTTTTTAGCCTCTTAAGCCTATTAAGCAGCCTTTCCTGCTAATTTAGTCTATTTAACAATTATATGAAATAGGTTGAAACATACATCATATTTAGGCTATTTAGAAAACCTATTCTGAATCAGTCTATTTAGCTTTTAAGAACTCTTATAAAATAGGTGGAGACAAACATCCTATTATTCACTTTAAGCCTATTGAGCAGCCTTGTCAGTCTACCAGGCGAGTAAATTAAATAGGTTGAAATATAATTATTTAGCCTTATAAGAAGCCTATTCGCCTTTATACGCCTTTTTCGAAAGTTTATTAAATAGAATAAGCCTTTTCAGGCTAAATAGCATCATACTAAATGCTCAACCTATTTTGCATTTTTAGCAAAATTTAAATAGGATAAAATGTACAGCCTGTTTAGCAGGCTATTGACAAGCCATTTCCACAACGAGTTTGTATGCACCTTTAAAAGCCCCTTTAAGACAACCAAGAGTTATACACAGGAAGCGACCTTGTTAAAGCTGACCTCCCGTCGGCTGCCTTTCGGACTGATCTAATTTCGGCCCGGGGTTTTAATAAGGGTCGGTGTCACATATAGACTATTTAGCGTATTATATTAAGAGTGGGCATGCTCATTTAAGGGCCACTTGCGGACAAACAAGAGTTCTCCAACGGAAGCGAACTAGTGCACGCTGAACTCACGTCGGCTGCAATCGGGATAAACTAATTGCGGCCCGAGGTTTTAATTAGGGTCGGCGTCACATACAGCCTATTATGTGTATAATGAGCTATTTACATTGTGAGTGGATATGCACCTATAACGGCAGCTTTCGGACAAACAAGAGTTATACCCCGGTTCCGACCTAGTGCACGCTGAACTCCCGGCGGCTGAAAGTCGGTCTGATCTAGTTTCGGCTGTAATCCCCCGGAAGCGACCTAGTGCAAGATTTACTCTCGATGGCTGCCTGTCGAGCTGATCTAGTTTTGGCCCGGGGTTTTAATTAGGGTCGGCGTCACCTACAGCCTATTAAGCGTATTATGCTCTATTTACATGGCGACTGGGTATGCACATTTTAGTGCCCCTTTCGGACAAACAGGAGTTATCCACCGGAAGCGACCTTGTGCACACTGAAATCCCGTTAGCTGCCTGTCGGGCTGATCTAGTTTCGGCCCTGTGTTTTAATTAGGGTCGAAGTCACCTTAAGCCAAAATAGCGCATTATGAACTATTTACATGGCGACTGGGTATGGACCTTTAAGGGTCGCATTCGGACAATTAAGAGTTATCACCCGCAAGCGACCTAGTGCAAGCTGAACTCTCTTCGGCTGCATGTCGGGCTGATCTAGTTTCGGCCCTTGATTTTAATTAGGGTCGGCGTCACCCACAGCCTATTTCGCGTATTATGCATTATTTACATGGCGAGTGGGTATGCACCTTTAAGGCCCCTTTCGGACAAACAAGAGTTTTCCCCCGGTCGGCGCCATCTCCAGCTTATTAAGCGTATGTCTTTAAGAGCCCCTTTCGTTCAAATAAGATTTATTAACCGGACGCGACCTAGTGCACGCTGAACTCCCGTTGGCTTTCTGTCGGGCTGATCTAGTTTCGGCCCGGGGTTTAAAATGCGGCCAGTTTAGCGTATGTATTATGCTCTAGTTACTTGGCAAGTGGGCATATACCTATAATGGTTCCTTTTGGACAAACAAGAGTTATCCCCCGGAAGCGACCTTGTGCACGCTGAACTCCCGTCGGCTTTCTATTCGGCTGATCTAGTTGCGGCCCGAGAATTCAGTTAGGGTTTACGTCACCTTCAGCCTATTTAGTGAATAAGGCGCTATTTACATGGTGAGTGGGTATGCACCTATAATAGCCCCGTTCGGACAAACAAGAGTTATTCCCCGAAAGCGACCTAGTGCTCGCTTAACTCCCGTCGGCTGCCTGTCGGGCTGATTTAGTTTCGGCCCGGGATTTTAAGTAGGGACGGCCTCATCTGCAGCCTTTTAGCGTATTTGTTATGCTCTTTTTACATGGGGAGTGGGTATGCACCTTTAAGGGCCCCTTTCGGACAAAAAAGACTTATTCTCCTGCAGCGATCTAATGTAAGCTAAACTTCGGTCGGCTGCCTGTTTAGCTGGCCTTGTTTTGTCCCGTGGTCTTAATAGGGTCGGCGTCACAAACTGCATATTTAGCGTATCATGCGCTACTTTCATGACGAGTTGTCATGAACCTTTAAGGGCCTTTTTTCGGACAAACATGAGTTATACCCCGGAAGTGACCTGGTGCATGCTGAACTCACGTCGGCTGCCTGTCGGGTTAATCCAGTTTTTAACCTGGGTTTTATAAGGGTCGGCGTCACATACAGGCTTTTTAGCCTATAAGACGTTATTAAAATGGCGAGTTGGTATGCATCTATAAGGACTGCTTTCGGACAAACAAGAGTTATCCCACCGGAAGCTACCTAGTGCACGCTGAACTCACCTCGGCTGCATGTCGGGTTGATCTGTTTTCGGCCCGGGTTTTAATTAAGGTCGGCGTCACAAACAGCCTATTTTGCGGGTTAGGCGCTATGTACATGGCGAGTGTGTATAAGAGCCGCTTTCGGACAAACAAGAGTTATCCCTGGAAAGCGACATAGTGCACGCTGAACTTGCGTCGGCTGCCTGTCGGGCTAACCTAGTTTTGACCCGGGAGTTTAAATAGGGTCTGCGAGACATACAGCCTATTTAGCGTATAAGGAGCTATTAAGATGGCGAGCGAATATGAACCTTTAAGGGCAGCTTTCGGACAAAAAAGAGTTATTCACCGGAAACGACCTTTTGCACGCTGAACTCTCGACGGCTGCATGTCGGGCCAATGTAGTTGCGGCCGGGACTTTAATTAGGTCCGGCGTCACCTACAGCCTATTTACCATATTATGCGCTATTTACATTGCGAGTGGGTATACAGCTTTTAGGTCAGTGTTCGGACAAACCAGTTATCCCCCGGAAGCGACATAGTGCACGCTGAACTTATGTCGGCTGCCTGTCGGGATGACCTAGTTTCGATCCGAGGTTTTAATTATGGTGTGCGTCACATACAGCCTATTTAGCGTAATAGTCGCTTTTTACATTACGAGGTTAAGGGCCGCTTTCGGACTTAAAAGAGTTATCACCCGTAAGCGACATAGTGCACGCTGAACTCCAGTCGGCTGCCTGTCGGGTTGATCTGGTTTCGGCCCGGGGTTCGAAGTTGTCTCTTCTTCACATAAGCCTACTTCGCGTAGTATGCTCTATTTACATCTCGAATGGGTATGCACTTTTAAGGGGCGCTTTCGGACAAACAAGAGTTATCCCGAGGAAGCGACCTAGTGCACACTGAAATCCCCACGGCTGCCTTCCGGGCTGATCTAGTTCGGCCTGGTGTTTTAATTATGGTCCGCGTCACCTTCAGCCTATTTAGCGTATAATGCGCTATATACATTGCGAGTTGGTATGCACCTTAAAGGGCCGCTTTAGGACTAACAAGATTTTATTTTATCTAAAGGGACTAGCAATCATGATACATCAACTACTAGTATCTCCGGAATCCACCATGAGATTTAAGCAATAAATCGTCTGCTGATCCAGAGTGCGGGACTAGTTAACATATTAACATTTTGACAATAGTCCGAACGCGTGTCACACATTTGAATGGAATGGAAAAAAACAGTGTAAATGAAGAAGAGGATAAAAAACTATCGAAAATAAGTAACAGATAAATGTGGTCATGATTATTCTTATTAATCATGACAACACCTTATTCATGTTAGACTTTTTAAAATTTAATTCACTTTTATCATTATAATTGGTGCCACTTGTGGTATTTGGTTACCTATGTTAAGGGTAACTTACTGATGCTCGATTGGTTATTGTCGGCTCGGGTACCATTTAAATGTACCCCGGGTACTCTTAAATAAACTTAAATATATCTCTGGTACGAAAAATATACTGAAAGTAACCCGGAAATTTTTACGCGAAATTTGCCGTTGTCGGCGAAATATTTTCAAATTAAGTATGTTTATATTTATGTAAATATTCTGTAAAATTGCCGCTATATTATCGCAATTCCCACTTGAAAAAGCATGATGAGGCAGGCTTTATTCAAAGAGAATTTTGTTTTGTTTTCCGTAGCGCGTTTTACGTCATCGGATTTTGGGCGGGAATAAAACTCGGTTAAAGTATAAATTGGCTGGGTACGTGTAAGCATATTTTCTGTACCCGGAGTACATTAAGGTTTAAATGTTTTGTTGTGTGATATCTTGTTAATTAGTTTTTGATTATTTTTTTTAGTTTAGGCATGCACCGTGTTTGGATTGTGTGCTGTATGTATAATACATTTAGGGATTGAATTTTGAGTATTGCAAGCAATGAAAAGCAACGGAGGAGATAAAAGATTAGATCGCATACATAGTGCGGATAAATATGACACGTTTGTTTAGGGTTATGAATGCAAAAGATATCATTAAATACCGTTTCAAGTATTTGTAATTCTAAAGACTTCTTGCAATCCTGACAAACGTTTTGGTCTTTATTTGAAGAGGCGATGAATCTCAAAATAGTTTTTTTGCAAGGCTATTGCAGTCGTAAATTAATGATATATGCAGATCGTTTGTCAATAAGAACGATTAAAAGCTTTATTTGGTTATGATTCTGAAGGCAATTCCATTTGTAGTCTTCTTCATTCAGTGTCAATATTGAGTGGTTGCTAAAAAGCACATCATAGGTCCAATAGAAATACTTTGGTACATTTGATCATTAAATTTAAATGAAATGAAACACTCGTCGCTTTTTAAACAACTTTAACACAAAATTGCAAAACAATATCTGTTAAACAGTACTCGAGCACATGCCGTGTATGACAGTAATTTGGAGGGAACGCCATATATATTAGTTATTCTTAGCTCTCGCTTTACCCTCTTGCTTTTGTGCTTTGTTACAATGTTTGGAAATATGTTCAATGTTGTTTTTTTTTGCCATAGAAGACATATTAAAACCGGGTTTCTCCCTTACTGAATTAAACTGGTTTAAGTAAAACTAGTAACCCCTAGACCCGAGGGCTTATTAATTTAACTTAAACTGATAAACTTAAACCGCAATGCACATGAGTTACACATTTAGTATATAGAATATATGAAAAATCTACCGAACTATTTAACATTATGCCCCTGATGTCAAAACTTGCCTAACGCTGGAGGTCACTTGTTTTACATTAACATATAAGGATGATAACCCTTTTTCTTTTTCTGTCCTGTAAATTACCAATACAAATAAATACAAAATCTGCAATATTCAGATAAAGTAAGCCAAACATGTCACATAATTATAAAATGTTGGGTATTTTTAACTGAAATTGAAAGGATTGTAAATCTTCGTATATTGTAAGACTCCGAAGACGGGAGTTAAGCTTGCACTAGATCGCTTCTGGGGGATAACTCATGTTTTTCCGAAAAGGTCCCTAAAAGGTGCATACCAACTTGCCATGTAAATAAAGCCTCATTCGCTAAATAGGCTGTAGATGACGCAGACCCTAATTTAAACACCGGGCCGAAACTACATCAGCCCGACAGAAAGCCAACGGGAGTTCAGCTTGCGCTAGGTCGCTTCCGGGGGATAACTCCTCTTTGTCCAAAAAGGACCCTTTAAGGTGCATACACACTCGCCATGTAAATAAAGCCTAATATATACGCTTGAAAGGCTGTAGGTGACGCCGACCCTAATTAAAACCCAGGGCCGAAACTAGATCAGCCCGACAGGCAGCCGACGGGAGTTCAGCGTGCACTAGCTCACTTCTGGGGGAAAACTCGTTGTCCGAAAGGGGTCCTTAAAGGTGCATACCCGCTCGCCATGTAAATAGAGCCTAATTCGCTAAAAAGGCTGTAGGTGACGACGACCCTAATTTAAACCCCGGGCCGAAACTAGATCAGCCCGACAGGCAGCCAACTGGAGTTTAGCTTGCACTAGGTCACCTCCGGGGATTACTCTTTTTTTTGTACGAAAGGGGCCCTTAAAGGTGCATACATACTCGCCATGTAAATAGAGCATAATACATACGCTAAATAGGCTGTATGTGACGCCGATCCTAATGAAAACCCCGGGCAGAAACTAGATCATCCCGACAGGCAGCCGACTGGAGTTCAGCGTGCACTAGACCGCTACAAGGGGATAACTCTTGTTTATCCGAAAGGGCCCATAAAAGTGCATACCCACTCGCCATGTATATAGAGCCTAATTCGCGAAAAAGGCTGTAGGTTAGGCAGACCCTAATTAAAACCCCGGGCCGAAACTAGATGAGCCCGACAGGCAGCCAACGGGAGTTTAGCTTGCACTACGTCGCTTCCGGGGGATAACTCTTGTTTGTCCGAAAAGGGCCCTTAAAGATGCATACCCATTCTATATGACAATAGAGCATAATACGCTAAATAGGCTGTACATGACGCCGACCCAAACCAAAACCCAGGGCCGAAACTAGATCAGCCCGACAGGCAGCCGACGGGAGTTCAGCGTGCACTAGGTCGTTTCCGTGGGATAATTCTTGTTTGTCCGAAATGGACCCTTAACTGTGCATACCCACTCTATATGACAATAGAGCATAATACGCTAAATATGCTGTACGTGACGCCGACCCAAATAAAAAACCCGGGCCGAAACTAGATCAGCACGACAGGCAGCCGACGGGAGTTCAGCGTGCACTAGGTCGCTTCCGGGGGATAACTCTTGTTTGTCCGAAATGGGCCCTTAAAGGTGCATACCCACTCTATATGACAATAGAGCATAATACGCTAAATAGGCTGTACGTGACGCTTACCCTAATTAAAACCCCTGGCCGAAACTAGATCAGCCCGACAGGCAGCCGACGGGGGTTTAGCATGCACTAGGTCGTTTCCGGGGGATAGCTCTTGTTTGTCCGAAATGGGCCCTTAAAGGTGCATACCCACTCTATATTACAATAGAGCATAATACGCTAAATAGGCTGTACGTGACGCTGACCCAAATTAAAACCACGGACCGAAACTAGATCAGCCCGACAGGCAGCCGACGGGAGTTCAGCGTGCACTAGGTCGTTTCCGGGGGATAACTCTTGTTTGTCCGAAATGGGCCCTTAAAGGTGCATACCCGATCTATATGACAATAGAGCATAATACGCTAAATAGACTGTACGTGACGCCTACCCTAATTAAAACCCCTGGCCGAAACTAGATCAGGCCGACAGGCAGCCGACGGGAGTTCAGCGTGCACAATGTCCTTCCCGGGGGATAACTCTTGTTTGTCCGAAATGGGCTCTTAAAGGTGTATACCCACTCTATATGACATTAGAGCATAATACGCTAAATAGGCTGTACGTGACGCCGACCCAAATTAAAACCCCGGGCCGAAACTAGATCAGCCCGACAGGCAGCCGACGGGAGTTCAGCGTGCACTAGTTTGTTTCCGGGGAATAACTCTTGTTTGTCCGAAATGGGCCCTTAAAGGTGCATACCCACTCTATATGACAATAGAGCATAATAAGCTAAATAGGCTGTACGTGACGCCGACCCAAATTAAAACCCCGGGCCGAAACTAGATCAGCCCGACATGCAGCCGACGGGAGTTCAGCGTGCACTAGGTCGCTTCGGATGGATAACTCTTGATAGTCCGAAATGGGCATTTAAAGGTGCATACCCACTCTATATGACAATAGACAATATTACGATAAATAGGCTGTACGTGACGCCTACCCTAATGAAAACCCCGGGCCATAACTAGATCAGTCCGACAGGCAGCCGACCAGAGTTCAGCGTGCACTAGGTCGTTTCCGGGGAATAACTCTTGTTTGTCCGAAATGGGACCTTAAAGGTGCATACCCACTCTATATGACAATAGAGCATAATACGCTAAATAGGCTGTACGTGACGCCGACTAAAATTAAAACCCCGGGCCGAAACTAGATCAGCCCGACAGGCAGCCGACGGGAGTTCAGCGTGCACTAGGTCGCTTCCTGGGGATAACTCTTGTTTGTCCGAAATGGGCCCTTAAAGGTGCATACCCACTCTATAAGACAAGAAAGCATAATACGCTAAATAGGCTGTACGTGACGCCTACCCTAATTAAAACCCCGGGCCGAAGCTAGATCAGCCCGACAGGCAGCCGACAGGAGTTTAGCGTGCACTAGGTCGCCACCGGGGATAACTCTTGTTTGTCCGAAAAGAGCCCTTAAAGGTGCATACCCACTCTATATGACAATAGAGCATAATACGCTAAATAGGCTGTACGTGACGCTTACCCTAATTAAAACCCCTGGCCGAAACTAGATCAGCCCGACAGGCAGCCGACGGGAGTTTAGCGTGCACTAGGTCGTTTCCGGGGGATAGCTCTTGTTTGTCCGAAATGGGCCCTTAAAGGTGCATACCCACTCTATATTACAATAGAGCATAATACGCTAAATAGGCTGTACGTGATGCTGACCCAAATTAAAACCCCGGACCGAAACTAGATCAGCCCGACAGGCAGCCGACGGGAGTTCAGCGTGCACTAGGTCGTTTCCGGGGGATAACTCTTGTTTGTCCGAAATGGGCCCTTAAAGGTGCATACCCACTCTATATGACAATAGAGCATAATACGCTAAATAGACTGTACGTGACGCCTACCCTAATTAAAACCCCTGGCCGAAACTAGATCAGCCCGACAGGCAGCCGACGGGAGTTCAGCGTGCACAATGTCCTTCCCGGGGGATAACTCTTGTTTGTCCGAAATGGGCTCTTAAAGGTGTATACCCACTCTATATGACATTAGAGCATAATACGCTAAATAGGCTGTACGTGACGCCGACCCAAATTAAAACCCCGGGCCGAAACTAGATCAGCCTGACAGGCAGCCGACGGGAGTTCAGCGTGCACTAGTTTGTTTCCGGGGAATAACTCTTGTTTGTCCGAAATGGGCCCTTAAAGGTGCATACCCACTATATATGACAATAGAGCATAATAAGCTAAATAGGCTGTACGTGACGCCGACCCAAATTAAAACCCCGGGCCGAAACTAGATCAGCCCGACATGCAGCCGACGGGAGTTCAGCGTGCACTAGATCGCTTCGGATGGATAACTCTTGATAGTCCGAAATGGGCATTTAAAGGTGCATACCCACTCTATATGACAATAGAGAATATTACGATAAATAGGCTGTACGTGACGCCTACCCTAATGAAAACCCCGGGCCATAACTAGATCAGTCCAACAGGCAGCCGACCAGAGTTCAGCGTGCACTAGGTCGTTTCCGGGGAATAACTCTTGTTTGTCCGAAATGGGCCCTTAAAGGTGCATACCCACTCTATATGACAATAGAGCACAATACGCTAAATAGGCTGTACGTGACGCCGACTAAAATTAAAACCCCGGGCCGAAACTAGATCAGCCCGATAGGCAGCCGACGGGAGTTCAGCGTGCACTAGGTCGCTTCCTGGGGATAACTCTTGTTTGTCCGAAATGGGCCCTTAAAGGTGCATACCCACTCTATAAGACAAGAAAGCATAATACGCTAAATAGGCTGTACGTGACGCCTACCCTAATTAAAACCCCGGGCCGAAGCTAGATCAGCCCGACAGGCAGCCGACAGGAGTTTAGCGTGCACTAGGTCGCCACCGGGGATAACTCTTGTTTGTCCGAAAAGGGCCCTTAAAGGTGCATACCCACTCTATATGACAATAGAGCATAATACGCTAAATAGGCTGTACGTGACGCCTACCCTTATTAAAACCTAGGGCCGAAGCTAGATCATCCCGACAGGCAGCCGACGGGAGTTCAGCGTGCACTAGGTCGTTTCCAGGGGAAAACTCTTGTTTGTCCGAAAAGGGCCCTTAAAGGTGCATACCCACTTATCATGGGAATAATTCACAATCATATTCATTTTGTGTAATATATTCTGAAAGTATGTACCAAACCTGCTAAATAGGCTTACTAAACTTAATATTTCAGCTTAATAGGCTAAATTGTCTAAAAATGATGTATGTATCAACCTATGTACTTAACCGGCTAAATAGGCTAAATAGGTTAAATTGGCTAACTTCACACACGTTCGTACTATCTACGATAGTAAAATAGCTAGGTCATCACTGGCAAAAAAAATCGTATTTCAGAACACAATTGGTTATGCTTTTGAAAATAAAGTTTGTTTCGGAATTTTAAAAGGGGTAGATAAATAGAATGGTCGTTTTTTAAATGATCCGCTACTAGGGAAGATCCGTTACTGGCGACCAAACTGTAGCATTATAAATACGAATCAAAGCGCTGAAGGCACTGAAGTTGTTAGCTATTGCATAATTTAAGACGCAACTCATTTTTCAAAATTAATCGCAAGTAAGAAATGAACACACGCCATTCAAATTTATAAAGAATGTTATGTTTCATAACGCACGGGTCGAGATTTGTGCGCACTTTTTATCATCCTATTTATTTTATAGAGATAACTGAGACAAAATAACAACACCATGGCCCTTTTTGGACGTTCTGAAAGCATGGAAAGTATGATGAAAATGGTAATGAGAACTGAATACAAAGACAATATGCAATCACCGTCATATTAATTGAATATTGTTGGAATATCGAATACCTATCTCACTAAGAATATAAGTTCATGATTAAAATTCCCTGTACAAAACGTTTGAATTTTGACACCATATACAAATTCAAAATATGTAATAAGATAATTGATGAAAATAAATAAAATATAAATCTGCGAGCAATACTTTCTACTCACGAATTAGGTAGTCATAAAGATAGCCCTGTTGACCCGTACTTTGTTTTTTATGCATTACTTGTTACCCTAGCAGTTCACACGGTGTCAACAACTCTGACCTAAACATAGGTATAGAGCACTAATGCGCTTTTTTAGGCGTAGTTGTTTTACCCAGCTTTTCACTTTAAATGACTTACATAACGCTAGCAGACACTCATGAATATTTTCGAATATTTCATAGGCTGATTCGAGATAAACCCTCTGAGCTTTGGCTACATCACCGTGTCTGTGCTCAGCGCAAAGGATGTAGCACTGTTCAGTGTAAGGAATTCCGGACTACTCTCTGTATGTTCAAACGACACAAACTGTGGCCCAGTTACAATTACGCGTTAAAACCCATCTCGCAGAATTTCAGGGTCAGTACTCGTTCACTAAATCGTCCGGGGAATATATAAATGACTATCGATAAACACAGTTTTGCTTTCAAGATGAGAAAACAAACATTACCGAAATAGTATAGTGTCGCGATAAGAGGAAAATCGTTTAATTATCCAACAACAATGTTTGCCGTACTCGGTCAGCACGTCTTGAAATCGTTCCTGAACGCCTTGATAGGCTGTCCTTATTTACAAGTTTGCTATTTTTAATTCAATTTTGTACCGAAAAGCATTGTTCTTAAATGTGCCATTTTCAATTCGCAATGAGATTTTTAATGACCCTCGTCATGCGAAAATGGTTCTTATTCCATAGGCGCCGATCATATATATAGCCCATTCAGCCTGCGCATCTCTCAGTCTGGTCAGGAGATACATAATGAGACCATAACACTTTGAGTTATTTTATAGCAAACAGCATGATGCTGCATCGCCTCTGACCAGACTGCGCATATGCACATGTTGGGTTTAAGATACGCTGGCCGAAACGCATACGACCCATTTTCGCATGACGCGGCCATGAAAGTGTGATTTAAATGTGTCGAAAGAAAACTGCGTTTAAATAAAATATTAACATAGATGTATTTCGAAAGTGAAGAAATATACTCATAATAAGGCATGTGAGCACACATATGATGTTCACTCCCGTAGTATAATTATATCTACTTACACTAATTTGTGATTTGACAATGATAACACACATTTCATGCGGTGAATATACGACTTACAAGTGAAAAAAACACAATAGCTAAACTTTTGTTTTCAAATTAATAACAATGGCTTAGTTATTTCTATGTTTTGTCAAATGTTGATAAATACATGCATTAGTTGATAATAAAATCATTTACAGGACTGACATTACAACTGGCTTGCATTTTCCTTGCCCCAATATATATATATATATATATATGTATAAATATATATATGTATTAGTCTTACATTTGGCTCTTGTTAACAATATGTTTCCACTAATTGTTTACAGTAAAAAAAAGGTGTGATGATTATGCCCGTTTTATAGTACGTTTATTGTTAAACTGTGATTCCTCGTCAATCTAAGGTAATCGCTTACTTAATAACCGACTTCAATAAAAAATAAAAGCCGAGTTAACCACGCCCGCATACGCATTCTCTTTACCGATTGGACAGCGAATATCCCAGTTTGGCGCCTGGAAAGCGACTTTCTCGCTATGCATCTGTGTATTGTGTCAGCGCACACGAGTGTGTAATACGGCTTGAATATTTATTACGCACGTAATGTTATCTCTTATCAGTGGATTATCTATTACCTCTATAATTACCGGGATATTACCGGTCACCGGTACAGATTCTCCGAGATCAATAGTCGGTAATACCTAGCTCGCCCCCCATTTTCTCAACGGATTTGCGTGAATCTTAAAATCGGTCCTTAGCGGAGATATTACTCCTATTTTCGCAATGTCTTTTAGGTTTTTTTGGCGTTGACATTTTGTTGTTTTTTTCAACTCAACAAATTTACTGGGTGCCGTGTGTGTCCGCCTCTGCAAAAAACACTGGGTGCCGATTGTCCGGGTGCCGTTTGTCCAACAATCGATAAAAACTCGAGCGCGGGCGTCGGGCAATAAATCTGTAATTTGCGGTGAAGGACAGGTTGATGTGAATACACATAACGATATATTTTTAAGTTGCATTTAATACTTCAAATTAAAATAGTGATTTGCCCCACTCTTTTATATTGTATTTACCGTCTTTACAGAATTATTTGACACGTCTTACATCGAGCGTGAGTTTAGATCGCGTTTCATACTTCATGTTTTGTTTCAATTGTTTCTGCATGAAATTTCACTTGTTGTTTTTATTTGCATATTTGTTTTTGTAAGCATTTCGAAAATGCTTGCTCTTTCGTGAACATATATAGCTCGTCACCAGTTTCATTAAAAGATGTTGCAGGTAATTTGATATCAGACTATTTTAGTGATTTTCTGTTTTTATTGTGACATGTTTTTCTAAGAAATACATGTGTAAATTCGAGACAAAGGAAGTATTAAAAGTATTCAATTGAGTGATATTTTAATAGCACAATGATGCGAAAAGATCATGTGTCGTGTTGGCGAGTGACTATTTGTATACATGTGCATTTTTGATAACGTGATCATTTCGATACATATGTAAACAACGTATACGTAGGCATCTTAACCTGATGGTCACTATTGATTCACTTATAATATGTAAATTGATATTCATCACAATATCAATAGGCATACCATTAAGTAAAACATACACATCTTTGCTTCGATTGATTTACATGTAAATCACTGTTTAATAAAATGTACAAGTATATAGTATATAAATAGCCTCGATACGAAATGTTGATAATACATTGAATTGAACGAGAAATATCACATCGCTCTTTTATTAAGACTGTTTAACTTTTTATTTCCGGTACGACAAATAACACCTTTTTCTGGAAATAAGGATGTAATAACAACAATGACGAGATTTTTATTATATATATCATAAACATTCATTAAAATACATAATATTACAGATATGAGTTTTTAATGCATTTATATATTTGTATTGTACATGCCCCTTATTAAAATACGAATAAAATAATTGTTAACTTAAAAAAAATGATGGAAAATTGGATGTCTACATCATTTTACAATATCTAATAAAAGATGGAAATTTTGATGTTCACATCCACTTACACATAACAGACCTATACAGATGGTATTTGCACACCTTTTTCTCAGTTCTCACGTTTGTTTCTATTACAATCACAACAAATATTCACACCCTCATCTACTCGCTAAGACGGCAATATATTTTGATAGAAGGTTAATAAGGAAACTCTAATCTAACACTCACAGAAACTAAGTACAAACCGACAGATCTTTTGCTGATGTGTACATGTATGTTTTTAATGTTAATTGCATTAAAAATAGAAATATAAAAAATAGTGCAATAATTAAAATGTATTCGTCTGTAAATTGTGTATACAAAGTTTATTTTTACCATCGTGTTTATCCTTGACGGAATACGGACAAAACCCCTCCCGGATAAAAACCCTCCCGACATTTTCATAGAGGGCGGACGAAAACCCTCCCATGAATAAACATGGGCGGACAAAAACCCTCTCATGAAAAAAACGGGGGAGGACAAAAACCCTCCCATGAAAAACGGGACCGGACCAAAACCCTCCCGTAAAAGAAACACTCAGTGTTGAATTCATTAATCCGATTAAATTTTTTTAAACTTTCTAATGTGCATATATTTCCGATAATCAAATATAATAACAACATCAATTAAAACATAAAATGAGGCCAATTATAGACAAGTGAATTTAAATTTAGATTGAATGCAATACGATACAGGTCAACGTTTAATCGCGTCATACGCTCATTCATGCAAAAAACGTGCTTTCCGGGAAGTTTCTGAAAACTTTGCGAAAATGAAAGTAAAATTCTGTTAACAACTAACAATTCGTTAGCATGTAAATAATTTGTTTTAATTACTTATTTAATTTAGCTTTGACTGTAACGTTTTCAATTGCATTTTTGCAGACAATATATAAAGCATACTGTATTGTCAAATATGTCAATGATTCGGTTATTTAGGCCCACTTATCAGCTAATCATTACAATTAACTAGTTAATGGCATACAATAATATGTATCAAAATAGCAAACTGTGAATCTGCAACTGCGGACAAAAACCCTCCCGTGAAAGCAATTAAACACCGACAAATGTAATTGCTTCACACATTGTAGCATTCATTAATCCGCAAAATTTACTCAAAATAGCAAACTGTGAATCTGCAACTACTTTTAGTTTTTAAGTAGTTTAATCACAGAATCAATTAAAAGCAATTAAACGCCGACAAATGTATTTGCTTCACACAATGTTGCTTTCATTAATCCGAAAAAATCACTCAATGCTGACAACATTTGTTCAAAATATCATACTGTGAATCGGCAACATATAAAAAGCAATTTGTTTGTGGAAAGGCACACAAGTGTCTACAATGTTGGTTTTTGTTTATCAATTGATTATGCTTATTTGTCAATGTATGTAACATTATACTGTCTAGACTTTATAATACTTCTTATAAAACGAAATAAAGAATGTCTTGTGAAGCCTGTGTCCGTCTCTGTTATTTTTGCGATGATGACTAAAAAAGAAACACGACTTTGATGTTCTTAATGCACTGGCCGGCGCACAATTTGATATTTTATATATTTTATATAAACACCCTACTTGTTATTCATACTAAGTAATCATGAATATCGTAGTACTAAGTAAAAATGCAAATCTTAGTTCAAACATATATAATTGACATCAAATGGGTGTAAAATAACAACATTTTAATTCGGAAATATTTTAATTAGTCAATATAAAGTGTAATGTTACCTACTGAAGTGAAGTCACTATTACAAAAAATTAATATCTCGGATAACCGACAACAAAATACAAATGTCGGAAATGACATTCGGAAATGACCGATTTCGGATTAAAAATTCATAAATAATTGTTGATAGTTGAATTCGTGGCTCGCATTTCACGGGAGGGTTTTTGTCCGGTCCCGTTTTTTCATGGGAGGGTTTTTGTCCTCCCCCGTTTTTTTCATGGGAGGGTTTTTGTCCGTCCCCGTTTATTCATGGGAGGGTTTTCGTCCGGCCCCTATACAACTGACGGGAGGGTTTTTATCCGGGAGGGGTTTTGTCCGGCATTCATCCTTGACACGTGTATGCAATCAATTATTTATCACCAAAATGTGCTACGTTTTTCTATGCATTTTTGAATTAATTATACGACCATGTGCATTTGAATAGCTCAATGATTAGCATTTTATTGCAGCGCCGACATATCACATGTACAGTGTACATGTATACTGTTGCATAATGAACTGAATTATAGTAATTTAATACAATAAGTAAAACGAAAAATGTACATGATTTATCGCAATCATAATATTTTTTAATTTGTATCGTAATAACAAAGAATATGTATAAAAATTGTCACTCGCAAATATGAAAAACTGATTTCGATACATATTTTAATAAACGTGAACGAAGTCTTTAACCTTAATATTGTAATATTGAATAAATCAATATGTATCACAATGTTCCTTCGATTACGTTTTTCTTTAGATTTTGTGACGAAATGAACTTGTTACCGAATAATACAGGTATATACATAGTCACTCGCCAATAACTGATTTGTTTTCATTTAACTATCACTGATTTGAAAACTAACTGCGGAAGTCTCGAATGTATATTCGAATCAATACATGTAACAATAGAAACAGGAAATCACTAAAGTAGTCTGACATCAAATTCCATGTTCATCTAACATGTGTATATGTAATTATTGGCAAGCCATATGTACACACGCGAGAAAGCATGGTTGGAGTGTTAACAAAAACAAGTCTTTAAATAAACAAGTATATGTAAAACTTCACGAAGAAACTATACATTTGCCTGTAATCACCGCGAACCACCGCGAGATCGATTTCCCAATAACTTCCGCGGTGCTCACCCGCTGTCACCGTGATCTATCACGATTGAACCACCTTCAGACCACGGTGATTGGCAACGTTGGGACTGTGTTTTAGGCAGAAATCGCGCTAGACATAGTGAACTATGACTTTCAATCGTGTTTTTCCGATTCTTGTATTACGATATTTATATGGTGATCTCTGTATAATAATAAGGCCTAAATTACTTGAATGGAAAAGGGAAGTAGTCTTTTTAACACAAAAAAGATAAAAAAATGTCTTCCCTGCAATATGCTTATTTTGTTTATGACCTGCAACGGTTTAATTCATTTTTTAAGTCTATATAATTTGGATAGCATGATGAATAGAACAACGCGCGCATATTATTTGAAACATTGCATAAGTAATGTGTGTTATTATTTAAATGCTTTGAACGCATATTTCTATATTCAAGAATAAATCAATAAATTATAAGAAATATTAAAATAATTGTAGTGATAAAAGGCATACTTGCGTTTGTTTTAAACGAATCCGTTGAATGAAATGAAACAAGAAATTTAACTCAAAATAAACATTGAGCGGAAGTTTTACATATCTCCTTAACGCTTATGCTTTTTCGGACAGATGCTCACCTTATATATACACTTTTCTACCTCGTATGACAAATTGCAATTACAATGTTTTTACCAATATGAAGTTAAATCAGATGCTTAAAAAGTTACAGCCGCGGGAACACTGTACTTCGTGTTTATATAAACACGCAGATCCGGAATGCAGAGTAACCTTAAAGGCATAAATAATATGAGCTGCCCGACATTTAAATAAGGTAGACTACTCCAAAACAAATAACAAAATGTTACAAACCATATACTGTTATACAGATTAAACAGGTCTTTAAATGTCTAGTTAAAAAAACGTTTGACATTAATGGCACGGTGTTTCAGAACTATAATATTCACCATAATGAACCCAATAAAAATATAATTAGAATGTTATATGCCTAGTACACTAACAGGTTTGGGCAAATGGAGATGTTCATGCGAAATTTAAATCTTATAAATAATAAAATTCGCGATAATTTTCTATAACTAATTTGATGATATTTGATTTGATTTTACAATAAAAACAGCATGGAATGGTAATTCAGTAGACTTATTTAAACAGTAATACACTCACTTTTCTATGCATATGCGTTTTGCATGCGGTTAAAGGGGCCTTTTCACAGATTTTGGCATATTTTAAAGTTTGTCATTAAATGCTTTATATTGATAAATGTAAACATTGGATCTTAAAAGCTCCAGTAAACAATCAATAATAAAATTAAAAAATAGAAAAAAAGTAGCCGGTACCAGGGCTCGAACCAGTGACCCCCGAAGTCCTGGAGTTAGTCTGAAGTAAAAACGCATTAGCACTCTCGGCTATTCCGCCGGGCATACACAGTTGAAGTATTTTATACCTTATATAAGCAATCTTCGTAGTTTCGTAAATTTAAACGACAACAACAGAACTCTCCAAATTATTCAATCGTTACGCGTTACAACGCTTTATAATTTATAGGTTTTCAAATCGTCAAAAGATACATATAATGGCTATATTGGACTATGGTAATTGTTCAGTAATACTGTTTCCTTACAAATATCATCACTAAAACGAAAATTTGCGAATCTGAAACAACTTTTTTCAATTTTGTCAATTTACCAAACCATGAAAAGATCCCTTTAACACGTTATTAAGACAATTCAAAATGCGCACAGCCAAACGGAACGGTGAACTTGCTATGTTGACTGGTTAATTGTAGTTCATCCAAGATGAAGTGTGTTGTGTATGGTAATTAGTTTAAACAACAAGCAACAATTAAGACGACATGAACAAAGTGAAAATTTGGTCTTCGCATGGTCGCGCTTTTGTTTGCGAGGGCAACTTGTAACGAAATTTTAGTTTCGTCTTTAGTTGTCGCTTGTCGTTGTAAAATGATGCGGTTAATGTCGTGTGCAGTTTAAAATGACAAGCGACATT
This sequence comes from Dreissena polymorpha, assembly GCF_020536995.1. Lineage (NCBI taxonomy): Eukaryota > Metazoa > Mollusca > Bivalvia > Myida > Dreissenidae > Dreissena > Dreissena polymorpha. Next base: position 54,718,897 of record NC_068358.1, on the reverse strand, counting down.
AAATCGCATAAAAACGTGAATTGTCAACTGTCAACTTAACCAAAAGCATGCGACTCACGACATTTAAAAAGACAAGTGATATTTCAAACAACGCACACGACATTAAATCGAGAAAATATTACGCAAAATATGTGTCGAGTGTCGACCAGTAAATTATGAACCGGTGTTATGACAGATTATTTTGCCGTTACATTCGTTCAGATGGGATAATCACGTGACTAACAAGATGGCGGCGTCCATGCCGAGACAGGTATTTTTCGCTGTTGTATACCATTCATTACTTTTATTAATTGTTTCAATGCCTCTCACTTTCCACCCATTTCGGCAATACAAGTGATTAGCGTTTACCGGGTATATCGTATTAATATTCGTTCTATATCTTTACTCGCTGCGAAAATTCTTAGCGGGTCACAAAGTTACAGCTCATGAAGCAAACATCTGTCAATATTTAAAATAAGTAAACTTTCTCCAATTTACATGTGTATTTAGCCTCAAAGTGTGCTTCTACTATATATCAACCATTTAAAGTGCATTTCAAAAACTGCTCTTTTATTAAGACTGTTCAACTTTTTATTTCCGGTACGACAAATAACATCTTTTTCTGGAAATAAGGATGTGATAACAACAATGACGAGATTTTTATTAAATATGTCGTAAACATTCATTTAACTACATAATATTACAGATATGAGTTTTTAATGCATTTATATATTTGTAATGTACATGCCCCGTATTAAAATACGAATAAAATGATTGTTAACTTAAAAAAATTGATGGAAAATTGGATGTCTACATCATTTTACAATATCTAATAAAAGATGGAAAATTTGATGTTCACATCCACTTACACATAACAGACCTATACAGATGGTATGTGCACACCTTTTTCTCAGTTCTCACGTTTGTTTCTGTCTCGCGATATATTGTAAAAATGCTTTTAAAATGAGAACTGATACATTGAATGCAAACGTTGAGTAATTCGATGGCCTTAGTGCATTTTTAACACCTTTTTATGTACTAGTTTGGTCACTTTCGCATTACTATGCATGTGCTTATTGCTTATATATTGTCAGTTTTGTATATGTAATACAGGTATATACATAGTCACTCGCCAATAACTGATTTGTTTTCATTTAAATATCACTGATTTGAATACTAACTGCGGAAGTCTCGAATGTTTATTCGAATCAATACATGTAAGAATAGAAACAGGAAATCACTAAAGTAGTCTGACATCAAATTCCTTGTTCATCTAACATGTGTATATGTAATTATTGGCAAGCCATATGTACACACGCGAGAAAGCATGGTTGGAATGTTAACAAAAACAAGTCTTTAAATAAACAAGTATATGTAAAACTTCACACAGAAACTATACATTTGCCTGTAATCACCGCGAACCACCGCGAGATCGATTTCCCAATAACTTCCGCGGTGCTCACCCGCTGTCACCGTGATCTATCACGATTGTACCACCTTCAGACCACGGTGATTGGCAACGTTGGGACTGTGTTTTAGGCAGAAATCGCGCTAGACATAGTGAGCTATGACTTTCAATCGTGTTTTTCCGATTCTTGTATTACGATATTCATATGGTGATCTCTTTATAATAATAAGGCCTAAATTACTTGAATGGAAAAGGGAAGTAGTCTTTTTAACACAAAAAAAGAAAAAAATGTCTTCCCTGCAATATGCTTATTTTGTTTATGACCTGCAACGGTTTAGTTCATTTTTAAGTCTATATAATTTGGATAGCATGATGAATAGAACAACGCGCGCATATTATTTGAAACATTGCATAAGTAATGTGTGTTATTATTTTAATGCTTTGTACGCATATTTCTATATTCAAGAAGAAATCAATAAATTATAATAAATATTAAAATAATTGTAGTGATAAAAGGCTTACTTGCTTTTGTTTTAAACAAATCCGTTGAATGAAATGAAACACGAAATTTATCTCAAAATAAACATTGAGCGGAGGTTTTACATATCTCCTTATCGCACTAATGCTTTTTCGGATAGATGCTCACCTTATATATACACTTTTCTACTTCGTATGACAAATTGCAATTACAATGTTGTACCAATATGAAGTTAAATCAGATGCTAAAGTAGTTACAGCCGCGGGAACACTGTACTTCGTGTATATATAAACAAGCAGATCCGCAATGCAGAGTAACCTTAAAGGCATAAATAATATGAGCAGCCCGACATTTAAATAAGGAAGACTACTCCAAAACAAATAACAAAATGTTACAAACCATATACTGGTATACAGATTAAACAGGTCTTTAAATGTCTAGTTAAAAAACGTTTGACATTAATGGCACGGTGTTTCAGAACTATAATATTCACCATAATGAACACAATAAGAATATACTTCGAATGTTATATGCCTAGTACACTTAGAGGCTTGGGCAAATGGAGATGTTCATGCGAAATTTAAATCTTATAATAAAATGCGCCATAATTTTCTATAACTAGTTTGATGTTATTTGATTTGATTTTACAATTAAAACAGCATGGGATGTTGACTCAGTAGACTTATTTAAACAGTAATACACGCACTTGTCTATGCATATGCGTTTTGCATGCGGTTAACACGTTATTAAGACAACTCAAAATGCGCACAGCCAAACGGAACGGTGAACTTGCTATGTTGAATGGTTAATTGTAGGTCATCCAAGATGAAGTGTTTTGTGTATGGTAATTGGCTTAAACGACACGCAACAATTAAGACGACATGAACAAAGTGAAAATTTGGTCTACGCACGGTCGCGCTTTTGTTTGCGAGGGCAACTTGTAACGAAATTTTAGTTTCGTCTTTAGTTGTCGCTTGTCGTTGTAAAATGATGCGGGTAATGTCGTGTGCAATTTAAAATGACAAGCGACATTATATCGCATAAAAAAAGAATTTTCAACTGTCAACTTAACCAAAAGCACGCGACTCACGACACTTTAAAAGACAAGTGATTTTTCAAACAACGCACACGACATTAAATCGAGAAAATATTGCGTAAAATATGTGTCGAGTATCGACCAGTAAATTATGAACCGGTGTTATGACAGATTATTTTGCCGTTACATTCGTTCAGATGGGATAATCACGTGACTAACAAGATGGCGACGTCCATGCCGAGACAGGTATTTTTCGCCGTTGTATACCATTTATTACTTTTGTTAATTGTTTCAATGCCTCTCACTTTCCACCCTTTTCGGCAATACAAGTGATAAGCGTTTACCGGGTATATCGTATTAATATTCGTTCAATATCTTTACTCGCTGCGAAAATTCTTATCGGGTCACAAAGAGCACAGCTCATGAAGCAAACATCTGTCAATATTTAAAATATGTCAACTTTCTCCAATTAACATGTGTATTTAGCCTCACAGTGTGCTTCTACAATATATCAACCATTTAAAGTGCATTTTATAAACTGGTATTTTTAAGAGTTAAATGAAATGATGGTAAAAACATTTGAGGTTCAACTGTATGTGCATGCTTCTTTGAAATTTCGTGTTTGTTTTTCGGTTAAATTATTCTTAATCAAATAATAATTGGTAATTGCAAGATTAAAACAATGTTGTTGATGTAATTTTTCTAAATTTGCGGAATTGCAATCTGTTTTCCACTGCCTGTCACTTTGTAATAAGGATAGCAAATAACATAATTTGTGATCTATGGCCTTAACATGGTTGGAAAAAGAATCTGATACGATTACAAACAACTATGTTTTTTATATTGAATATGGGTAAAATACCAATGTTTAAGTTTGTTGTAACATTGTTTACAAAAAACAAATAGTGCAAAGTATCCTACCTTCATTTAAAATGTTGAAAATAAGATAGCAGTTTTAGTTAAAAACAAAACACACATGTTAATGTTCCACTTTATACTTAATTTGTCGCTTATCAAACAATATGATGTATGAACCCAAATAACACATTGTTTTGCGGACATTATGAGAATATCTGTTTAAAGACGAACATGTCGCCCGAAGTAATGTTGTTCATCATTTATGGTTTAAATAAATAGATATATGACTATTTGTTGGCTGCAATGAATTAAATATTTGACAATAATTTTCAAACCGGTTCAAAATACATTGTTTGTATAATAACAGAAGTAACTTTAGTTATCAGATGGTTAAGTCATGTTATAAAATAATTGTTTCACTGATAGTAGCATAAGAAGGATAAATATTTACCCTGATATTATATTATAAATTTTGTAAAGAAAATCGTTCGAGAATTGCTACCTTGAGGCTTACTTGTTTTGTAAAGAACTTACGTTGCTCAACTATAGACGAAAACGTCCCTATGCTATGAGCACCATTGTCGCTCTTGCAAAAACATGTATGATTCGTTGTTCCAAACATAAACTTCATTTAAATATGTGAACGTCTTTGTCACATTGAGTGCAACTTATTGACAGTGTGCATTTTGAAAGACACTGTAAGTGGAATTACAGTTCATCGCTATATTAAAAAATAGTACATATTTTAACAAAACAATAAATGATAAATATAAATATGTGTACATATATTACTAAACAGATTAACAGCTAACGTTAAAATTCATTAATTGCGTGTTTGAATGCGACCTCGTATTTTAGGATGTGGCAATTAGGATAGTCATCACACAGGTAAGTATCTATAGCTATCTGTGAGTTGTTAAATCTTTATTAAACGACGTTTATTCAGATAGCTGTACTCAAGATATCATCAGTTGTTCAACTTTAATTCATACCTACGCACTAAATCTTCATCACAGGTTTAAACTAGAATACATAGCTATGTCGCGATCTTCATTAGATGTTGAAAAAGAATTCACATACATGAATATGCAACGAATCTTCATCAGATGCTCGAATGAGAATGCATAGCCATGCGCTTGATCTTCATCAGATTTTTAATTAAGAGAATGCATAATGTGCTCTAGGGTCTTCATAAGATGTTACCACCATTGTTGAAAGATATGCATCAGCTCTTCATCAGCTTTTTACATCAGATTAAATATCTTTTTTCTTGCTCTTTATAATATGTATGATTATAAACGCATATATGCAAGCTAGGTCTTCAGATGTGCAATTGTAAATGAATAGCCTTGTACTATTTCTTCATCGGATGTCGAATTTTTAACTCCTAATTTATAGGTATGTACCATAAGTTTATCATCCGCTTTCATTAAATTTTTTAATCCATGATTCAAAGATGCACCAGACCTTCATCAGCTGTCCACATCAGAATAATGGCAATTCTATTTATCTTTTTCAGATGTACATCTATGACTGCATCGATATGCACAAGTTCTTATTAATTGTGCAATTTTAAATGCATACCTATGCAGAGAGTCTTTATCGGATGTTCAACTCATTCTGTAAAAATATGCACTAGATGTTTTATCATATGCGAACAACATAATGCATATCTATACGCTTGTTCTTCATCGGATGTTCAAATAAGACTTCATAGCTATCAACCAGATTTTCATTTGATGTTCGAATGAAAATGCATAGCTATATGCCAGATCTTTATTAGATAGAGATTTTTTATCAGGTGTTAAAAATAGCATTCACACAAAATTTGCACCAGAAATATATCAGCAGCCAATTAAATGAAAGTTGGTTAATATTGACTGTATATATACATATGTCAGTATATACTAGGTTACGTTACCGCCGTGTATTTTCATTGGTATAAATGGTGACCGTGCTAACAAAATAATTGAAATGTGATAACCTACCTCAGTAAAATTACCAGCAATTCAAGACAGATAATGACAGTTTCGCGCAATTTGTCAGACGACCATTGTCAAACATAGCCACTGATTCTGTCACAAAAGAAATAAGCAAAACAATGCTTTAATTTCACCATTAGTGACCAAGAGATGGATGTCATTAAAAAAGCATCTTCATACACTCAAAGCTATAGCTTGACAATGACGAAATATGTTGTTTTATGACATATTGATAGTGTTAAAGTGACTTAGCCACGCGCCAAAAACCTGTGCAGCAGAAGAATCATTGTTTACATTTACAATGGTTCCCGGCCCGTAAGCGAAGCATTGGTTCCTGGCTAAGACGAAAAATAGTTTTGTCGCTCCCACCGCTCGTAAATTTCATGCAGACTTTCCAACTGTGCATATGTCAACATGTAAAATTGCAAGATGTAAAGATGCGCGATGACTAATCTAACTTGTTTACATGCTCACAGTGGAAATCGGAAGTTCGTTTAAGTTACTGTTGCAAATTTGTATACTTTAGCATTCACCGTTGTAAAGAAGCGTTAGAGATGTGACAAAGGTTTGTGCGTTGTGTATGCGACTTAAAAATAAAAGTAAATGAATATTTTACATTTTGAACATTTAATTTTTTATTAATTGAACAGTTTTAATTGGACAATGCATACGATGAATATTTGAGATGTCTCCACCTTAAAAATTAACATTGTTGAAAATTGAAACATAAAATATCAAACATTTTTTATTCGAACGGGTATTATTTGACATGTATGTATAATCTATAATTGCAACATGGAACATATCAGCTGAATACTCAAAATGTGCAACATTTCTGGTGATAAATAATATTGGCGGTCTTTCCCTTCCATAAATATAATCCGGGTCAAGCGACATTCTTCTATACATCAAAATCATAATACAAGTGCATACTGTATATGCGCACAATGACATTACAACAATATGGCAATCAACTATTTAGCTATTTAAGTGTTGCTTGGGCCAAATTGAAAATTAAAGGGGTGTAGCATGCCGTTTTTGCAGCAATTCTAATCGAATGTTGAACGTGAATCAAAATGGAAAATATTGAGCAGATACAACCGTTCCACACTGTACTTTTCGAATCAAAATGCTGTGCACCTTCTGCGGACTATACACATTGCATCTTGCATGTTTCCTATTTCAGCGCGCGGTATATTGCCTGCATACCTTATAATATAATGAAAGGCACAGACAAGTTTTTTTCGTTTTACTTTATCAAAACGGAAACTTTTTAAAATTGTTATTAACGGTTTATCATCGCAGTTGTTTGTTTGCATTACAGGGTATGTCATATGTGTAATTTGATATCAGACTCTTTTAGTGATTTTCTGTTTTTATTGTGACATGTTTTGCTGAGAAATACATGTGTAAACTCGAGACAAAGGCAGTATTAAAAGTATTCAATTCAGTGATATTTTAATAGCACAATCAGGGGTGGCGAAATCAAATGTCCGAGTTGCCCGAGTCGTACATTTCCTTGTCCGGGCAACTGATTTTTTCAATTAAGTTGTCCGTGGACAACCAGTCGGGTTGAGAAATACAAAAAAAAGATTGTATTAAAGCCGTTATTAAATTTTACAAAACCGGATGTTGACACCCGAAAACATTGTCAGTGCTATTTGCAGAGCAATCAAGCTAAAATATGGGCACTCTCCTGCACAGTGGTCTCGCTTATTCTATAAGCATGATAAGAGACCAGGAGGCTAGCATGCCGCATTTTCAACATTCGGCCCGTCTGTTTAAAAGGCAGTTTACAGACTGGTTTGTTCGTTCATTCCGTACCTAAATGTTGAACGTTCGTCTTAAATTTTAAAATGCATTATTAATACCAAAGGGGAGGTATAAAACCCGGAAATGTCCCGAAAACCCAGAGTGTGTCACATCGCTCCTACCTAACTAAATTTCTAGACTCACAAACGTCGGGACGTTGGGACGTAAAAAGCCAAAAGCCGAGTTGGATTACGTACAGTTCCGTTGATTGGGTGAAGTGTTCCGTTTGAATCAACTACAATTTATATTAAAGTTGAACAAAGACGGTAAAATAGTCATTATGTATAAAAAAAACATATATATAATGTATAATTTGAACATTACATTTCCACGCTTATTTCATCTGCAAAAATGAAAATTATATATTGAAATACACAATATGTACTGTTTTAAAACACCGCTGTGGTTTTAACCGAGTTGAATGGTAGAACTCACTACATACAATTACGACTGACTTATAACATCATGACGTATTTTCAGGTGAGCTTATGAAGCAATATTTTACATTTAAAGCAAAATCACATTACTTCCTGAAGTACAACTTACTCGCGTGTGCTTGATTGGTTTTCCAATTTTATAATTTAAACCCGAAACTAAAAAAGGCAGGAAGAAAATTCATTCAAATTCAACTGACATGGATGTAAAGACCGGAATATTATGTTGTGATAAAACACTTAATAACACGTAAACAGGAAAAAATAGTTTTCCCTGACAAAAAAGAAAACTTGAACAATTGATCATATGATACGACACAACTGGACAGGAAGAAAATTCATTCAGTTCCAACTGACATGGATGTAAAGACCGGACGATTATGTTGAGATAAAACACCAAATAATACGTAAACAGGAAAAATATAGTTTTCCCTCACAAAGAAGGTAACTTGAACAATTGATCATATGATACGACACAATTGGACGCGTTTGGCCAATCCGAAAGCAATCGCGTAAATATTGAGCGAAGATATTTGGTAAACAAAAAAATTATTTCAGCAATATATTTCGGCGTTTTACTCACAATATCCCGCTTATAAATCCGGTTGTGTTCGCAAATATAAACACGTGTAATGTTTCAAGACACTTCATTTTTATACTTTGTTAATCAGTGCTTGCTAGTCTTCCTAATGCTTTATTTCTTATCAATAGCGTTGATACCAATTTAAAAATACTGTAGTACGTGTTAACCATGTAACCAACAACCCAATACGTTATAACATAATACTACTGTTCTGAATGGTTTGATATAATGCAACCTTTGTGTCATGAACGCCTCATGATATTGTCAATAACCAGGATGACTGACCAAAAAGGTCAAAACACAAAATCATTTGCAAAATGTGAACTCCGTTTGCCTGATGACAGGTTATCAACAACTATGCTGGTTTTGCAAGTCTATTATTTTAATGAAATACTTTTAAATACTGTTGCTCAAAAAGATACAGGACAGCGTATACATACAAGTAGTATTTAAAGACGAATGTGCTGTTCATGTATAACTTGGTTTGAATAAATATAAGATAATAAAAATGTCAAAACAAAAGCTAAATGGAAGAAGTTCAGGATTTATTTCGTTATTTCATATAAAAACTTGTACTTTCGTAGTAATGGCAGTCAACACAGTTTTGAAATTAACCTGGAGATATGGTATGTGTTTGTCTTGTGTTAAACTTATTTTATTTACAACTTATTTTATTTGTTGTTTTTAAACGTGTATTCAAAAACAAACCATGCAAAATACGAAATTTGATATTGATCAAGTGTTACATTAATAGTTGTAATTGTATAGGTTAATAACATTTAAATGATGTGTCAATATTAAATTCATGTTATTATCAAAATATGCTATGACGTAACGTCAAAAAGTCCGTCCATCCAGAAAATTGCGCATGTGATGTATATGTTTTCTTAATAAAATTTTTATTTTTTAACATAGCGTCATGATAATTATATCAAACGAATCAGCTGAAAAATGCGCATTTCACAATATATAATACAAAAAAACAACAACAGATAAACCGACATTTAAGGAAAACCTATGCTTAAGTGATTATAAAAGCAATATTATTTTTTCCATATTAATTATAATGGTATCCTAGTAGAGAGGCCCTCTAAGGTTTGTAAAACATGCAACAATAATGTTTTACAATATCAAATTAGTACTCTTGTTAGCGTCCAAAGTTGGTAAAGTTTTATGATTTCTAATGCCTAATTATGTTTTGCGTAAAATTCGGAAAAAATAAAAGTAATTATAAACGCAATATTTTCTACCGACCTGAATTAAAATAATATCGTTGTAAAGGAAAATTTATGACGTTCCTAAAATATGCAAAAGTATTTTTTCAATATCAGATGTGCGCTGTAGGTTGGTATAAGTTGTTTGATTTCCCTACCAAATTATGACATTTTCTGTTTTAAAGGTACAGTTTTAAAGCGTAAAATTGTTTCCGGTAACCCGACCCTACGTTTTTTTTTCTTGCCGACCCTAAAATTTAGTTTGGAGTATTTAAAGTCGATTTTAGTGCAACACGCTTTTCTTTCGACATTTTCACTTTACATGCATATAATAGGGATATAAGGCATCCGGATAAAAACCCTCCCGTCAATTTCATAGGGGCGGACATAAGCTCTCCCGTCTTTTATTCGGAAATTTAAATATCGCTTACCGTTAAACTGAAATAATGACCCTTGGATTATTTTTTCAATATACTTAGTATAAGAATAATTTCTTGTGGACGCATCTCCTCTTATAATTTCAATGGATTTTCATTTATACTCATGGACATTCTTCAGGGCGACATGCAGTTGTACGTTAATGCCGGAAGTTATATATTGCCTATCATTTAGGAATTTCTGGCCCTTGTAATATTTGCCTCTATTATCCTCAATTGTACAGGAATCTGTTGGACTCTACCTAATTCCCCCATACAGAGGCTATATACTTATGTGTAAAGCTAATTCATGCTAACAATTCACTGTCTCAGTAAAACGGCTATTACCGTCAAAAACAGAATGTATATAAAAAAAAATAAGTTTTCATTTAGGAATGCATGTATGTTTCCTAATTAATAAAGAACACAACAATTTATATGTTGAATAAGGTTGGGAATGTAATTTTGATCGAGGCAATTTAAAAACCCGCTTGTAAGTGATAATGTTATTCTATTATATCATAAAAATATCCCTGTAAATGTTTGGCAAATAGGATGATCTTCTAAACACATCTAGAATATCAGAACATTACAACGGAATTTAAAAAAACATGTTATTTTTTTAAAGATCAATTGTGTATATTTGTAAATACTTATATTGAACTATATACAGTTAAATCCGTATCAACTCGCCATTTCAGTTAAGTTTCTGTTTCTGGACTTATTTTCATTTGCATTATTTAGTCGTACAAAGTACGGTGTGTCATACCAGCAATAATGAGATTTGAGCCATGCATACACTGTATCAAAAACGAATACACAAGATCCTTATTAGTTAATTCATTGTGAATTGGTCAACACTGGCCAAGCTGCTGATTGGATCTTCTCCAGAAATGAGATGCACGGTAGATTCGCTGCAGCCAATACACAACTCATAGTGACACATATTTGTTCTTGAAAAAAAAATAAACACCATAGAAACGTCATTATAACCATCATGTTTCTTGATATTACTGTTTCTATCGCCCGTAATGAAAGGAGGACGAGATTATTAATGGCACTATCCGGATTCCGTACTTTGATAATACTAGTTAAGATTTTCAAATACATTTTTTGAGTCCCCCAAACCGAAATTTTCATAAAGCACCACACTCGTGTCACTTATATTCAACGTTCTGAATGCCCAAATAACGATCGTTTGGTCACGCTTTGGTCAAGACTTGTGCCCACCTCCGCCCCTCCCCTGTAATAACCCCACCAATTTCATGTAAAACTAAAGCGGTGGTATGCATGCGCGATAAGGATCTTCATCCTGCTTTGTCCCCACGACATAAAATGTCACATTTTCACGAGACTGAAACTTATTTTTCTCAATTTCTCTTGTATATACGGAAAAGGGATATATTATCTTTTATTCACATCAAATCCTGTTCATTGTACATTAAATCATCATTACAGGTTGTTGTGTTCGTTATCGGTTCAAACGACATCGGCACAAAGACACCGGTAATTGGGCAATGTTTTACACGTGTTGTGCATGACGTAAATTACATTAGCTGAGGTTTCTTTAATCTTAATTGCTGTTTTTTACATGTTACATTTAAGGGATTTGTGATATCGTCGAAGACATATAAACTTACTTATCTTCATTTTTACTATCGGTTACAAGTACCATCTTGGAAGTATAGTTGACTCAATAAATAATACTCCAAACAGAGGTGGCGCTAGAGATAACCGAACGTGATATGAAGCTCCGTGTTTTCATCAATAATAACAAAAAGAGGGCGATACAAGTAATTTACGCAAATATAATTAGTTAACGCGTCTGTCAGGATTGTACAAAATATCGTCATACTATCACAATGTACGATTATTTTGGAAACACACACAATAGGGTTTTGAAAATTCTAATAAGATACATCGCTTCATATTCCGTTTAGCGAATTATGCTGATGAATGTACGCTGTTTCATAATTGTGTATTATGGATGAACTAACAGATTCGAGTCCAATATCAATTATTAATAACGTTAATATCAAGTTGCATCTGCAGGAAATTATTGTATCGTCAAAACAAGGCCGGTCATTTTAGGCATGTGGCCAATTGCAAGTTAATTAGACACAAGACAAAAAACACGACACACACTGGGGTCACCGCATTAACATGGCCAATGCAAAGCAATGCATTGCCTGAGGTTTAGACCCGGTTTAAGGGCGCCGAAACATTACACTTTGCCAAAAAAAACCTTCAAAAGCAAAACACTAATTAACCTAATTGCATGACAATTTCAATCAAACTACAATAAAAGAGAATACGCTAAATTTGATTAAACTATTCAACTACTCAATAATTGTATGTTCACCAGAGCAACATAACTGTAACTTTCTAAGGCACAATGAAATGAAACAAAAACAACGTCGCATGTTTTTAATAAAATAATAAGTTAGCTCCAGAAAAAAAGATCATGAGGTAAAATAGTCAAACCACCCGCTGTCTTTTCCTTATTGCTCTCACGACAACAAAAGCCATCATATATACTATTTACCCTCCATATAATATATAAATCAAAATCATTCGTAGGCACTTATCAGGATCCTCTTTACAAAGGTACCATTATAATTAATATCGAATTAATAAAACTGTTTCCTCTAAACCACCTTTACCTTTCCGGGGTTTCCATTAGGCATTTTTTTTTGTGCGAAAAAAAACACTAAAAGTAGACTGACTTTGACCGCGATTTACAGACCGACCCCGACCCTGCCATACATGTTTACATCGTTAGAAGCTTTGGAGGCTCTTCTTTCCAACGGTACCATTATAATTCATATCGAACGAATAATAATGCATTTATACCCATTTTTACCTTTTCCCTGTTTTATTCAAAAGAATTCCGGGTTTTTCGGACATTTCCGGGTTTTATACCTTCCCATACCAAATGTTGGCTAAATTCTAGCATCATTTTTTCTCATGTTATTTCATACAAATTCGAGCATTGCCGGATAGTTACGTTGCATATGGAAATGGCTGTCATTAAAATTCAGAAGTGTTTGTCGGATTACACATTTACTTATGCTCATTTGAGAATAAAACAAAACGTTTACAGTTGTGTGTAATTAATTTAACGAGTCTTTGTTAAAACGCTTAACGTGATGAAAAAATGTTTTGACAATATTACGCATGAAATGCACAATTTCCACGAGGATTACACCGTTGCCATCATCAGTTTTCTAAGAAACTGGCCACTATTTTATCTGATTAGAATGGTACATGTGTAGGTATAACAATAAATGCGTCTATAATTTATATAAACATTAAGTTTAACGGACAAGTGTAGTTCAGCAACGGAAAAGTTAAATTTCCTAAACTGTTGTCCGTGTATAGTTTTTTGAGATTCCGCCACCCCTGGCACAATGATGCGAAAAGATCGTGTGTCGTGTTGGCGAGTGACTATTTGTATACATGTGCATTGTTAATAACATGTTCATTTCGATACATATGTAAACAACGTATTCGAAGGCATGTTAACCTGATGGTCATCTCGCTATTTATTCACTTATAATATGTAAATTGATATTTATCACAATATCAATAGGCATACCATTAAGTAAAACATACAAATCTTTGCTTCGATTGATTTACATTTAAATCACTGTTTAATAAAATGTACAAGTATATATAATATAAATAGTCCCGATACGAAATGTTGATAATACATTAAATTGAACGAGTAATATCACATCGCTCTTTTATTAAGACTGTTTAACTTTTTATTTCCGGTACGGTTTATTTCATGTGTATTTAGCCTCACAGTGTGCTTCTACTATATATCAACCATTTAAAGTGCATATCAAAAACTGCTCTTTTATTAAGACTGTTCATTTTTTTTATTTCCGGTACGACAAATAACATCTTTTTCTGGAAATAAGGATGTAATAAAAACAATGACAAGATTTTTATTAAATATGTCATAAACATTCATTTAAATACATAATATTACAGATATGAGTTTTTAATGCATTTATATATTTGTATTGTACATGCCCCGTATTAAAATACGAATAAAATGATTGTTAACTTTAAAAAATTGATGGAAAATTGGACGTCTACATCATTTTACAATATCTAATAAAAGATGGAAAATTTGGTGTTCACATCCACTTACACATAACAGACCTATAAAGATGGTATTTGCACACCTTTTTCTCAGTTCTCACGTTTGTTTCTATTAAAATCACAACAAATATTCACACCCTCATCTACTCGCTAAGACGGCAATATATTTTGATAGTAGGTTAATAGGGAAACTCTGATCAAACACTCACAGAAACTAAATACAAACCGACAGATCTTTTGCTGATGTGTGCATGTATGTATTTAATGTTAATTGCATTAAAAATAGAAATTAAAAAAAATAGTGCAATAATTAAAAGGTATTCGTCTGTAAATTGTGTATAAAAAGTTTATTTTAACCATCGTGTTTATCTTTGACACGTATATGCAATCAATTATATATCACCAAAATGTGCTACGTTTTCCAATGCATTTTTTAATTAATTCTACGACCATGTACATTTAAATAGCTCAATGAATAGCATCTATCGCAGCGCCGACATATCACATGTACAGTGTACATGTATACTATTGCATAATGAGCTGATTTATAGTAATGTAATACAATAAGTAAAACGAAAAATGTACATGATTTATCACAATCATAATATTTTTTAATTTGTATCGTAATAACAAAGAATATGTATACAAATTGTCACTCGCAAATATCATAAACTAATTTCGATACATATTTTAATAAACGTGAACGAAGTTATTTAACGTTAATATTGTAATATTGAATCAATATTTATCACAATGTTCCTTCGATTACGTTTTTCTTTAGATTTTGTGACGAAATGAACTTGTTACCGAATAATACAGGTTTATACATAGTCACTCGCCAATAACTGATTTGTTTTCATTTAAATATCACTGATTTGAATACTAACTGCGGAAGTCTCGAATGTATATTCGAATCAATACATGTAACAATAGAAACAGGAAATCACTAAAGTAGTCTGACATCAAATTCCATGTTCATCTAACATGTGTAAATGCAATTATTGGCAAGCCATATGTACACACGCGAGAAAGCATGGTTGGAATGTTAACAAAAACAAGTCTTTAAATAAACAAGTACATGTAAAACTTCACGCAGAAACGATACATTTGCCTGTAATCACCGCGAACCACCGCGATCGCGGTGGACCACCGCGAGATCGATTTCCCAATAACGTCCGCGGTGCTCACCCGCTGTCACCGTGATCTATCACGATTGAACCACCTTCAGACCACGGTGATTGGCAACGGTTTGACTGTGTTTTAGGCAGAAATCGCGTTAGACATAGTGAACTATGACTTTCTTTCGTGTTTTAACGATTCTTGTATTACGATATTCATATGGCAATCTCTGTATAATAATAAGGCCTCAATGACTTGAATGGAAAAGAGATGTAGTCTTTTTAACAAAAAAAAAGAAAAATAAATGTTTTCCCTGCAATATGCTTATTGTGTTTATGACCTGCAACGGTTTAATTCATTTTTAAGTCTATATAATTTGGATAGCATGATGAATAGAACAACGCGCGTATATTATTTGAAACATTGCATAAGTAATGTGTGTTATTATTTAAATGCTTTGTACGCATATTTCTATATTCATGAATGAATAAATAAATTATAATAAATATTAAAATAATTGGAGTGATAAAAGGCATACTTGCGTTTGTTTTAAACAAATCCGTTGAATGAAATGAAAAAATAAATTTAACTCAAAATAAACACTGAGCGGAGGTTTTATGTTGTAAAATACAGATAAACTGCTTTCCACTAATGTCATCAGCTAGGTACCACTTGTCATTGCTTGTTTCGCCCTTTTAAACCTAGGACAAGCTCTAAGTTTACATATCTCCTTATCGCACTAATGCTTTTTCGGACAGATGCTCACCTTATATATACACTTTTCTACTTCGTATGACAAATTGCAATTAAAATGTTTTTACCAATACGAAGTTAAATCAGATGCTAGAGTAGTTACAGCCGCGGGAACGCTGTACTTCGTGTTTATATAAACAAGCAGATCCAGAATGCAGAGTAACCTTAAATGCATAAATAATATGAGCTACCCGACATTTAAATAAGGAAGACTACTCCAAAATGTTACAAACAATATACTGGTATACAGATTAAAGAGGTCTTTAAATGTCTAGTTAAAAACGTTTGACATTAATGGCACGGTGTTTCAGAACTATAATATTCGCCATAATAAACCCAATAAGAATATAATTAGAATGTTATATGCCTAGTACACTTAGAGGCTTGGGCAAATGGAGATGTTCATGCGAAATTTAAATCTTATAATAAAATGCGCCATAATTTTCTATAACTAGTTTGATGTTATTTGATTTGATTTTACAATTAAAACAGCATGGGATGTTGACTCAGTAGACTTATTTAAACAGTAATACACGCACTTGTCTATGCATATGCGTTTTGCATGCGGTTAACACGTTATTAAGACAACTCAAAATGCGCACAGCCAAACGGAACGGTGAACTTGCTATGTTGAATGGTTAATTGTAGGTCATCCAAGATGAAGTGTTTTGTGTATGGTAATTGGCTTAAACGACACGCAACAATTAAGACTACATGAACAAAGTGAAAATTTGGTCTTCGCATGGTCGCGCTTTTGTCTGCGAGGGCAACTTGTAACGAAATTTTAGTTTCGTCTTTAGTTGTCGCTTGTCGTTGTAAAATGATGCGGGTAATGTCGTGTGCAATTTAAAATGACAAGCGACATTATATCGCATAAAAAAGTGAATTTTCAACTGTCAACTTAACCAAAAGCACGCGACTCACGACACTTAAAAAGACAAGTGATATTTCAAACAACGCACACGACATTAAATCGAGAAAATATTTGCGCAAAATATGTGTCGAGTGTCGTCCAGTAAATTATGAACCGGTGTTATGACAGATTATTTTGCCGTTACATTCGTTCAGATGGAATAATCACGTGACTAACAAGATGGCGACGTCCATGCCGAGACAGGTATTTTTCGCCGTTGTATACCATTTATAACTTTTATTACTTGTTTCAATGCCTCTCACTTTCCACCCATTTCGGCAATACAAGTGATTAGCGTTTACCGGGTATATCGTATTAATATTCGTTCTATATCTTTACTCTCCGTGAAAATTCTTAGCGGGTCACACAGTTACAGCTCATGAAGCAAACATCTGTCAATATTTAAAATAAGTCAACTTTCTCCAATTAACATGTGTATTTAGCCTCACAGTGTGCTTCTACTATATATCAACCATTTAAAGTGCATTTCAAAAACTGGTATTTTTAAGAGTTAAATGCAATGATGGTAAAAACATTTGAGGTTCAACCGTATGTGCATGCTTCTTTGAAATTTCGTATTTGTTTTTCGGTTAAATTATTCTTAATCAAATAATAATTGGTAATTGCAAGATTAAAACAATGTTGTTGATGTAATTTTTCTAACTTTGCGGAATTGCAATCTGTTTTCCACTGCCTGTCACTTTGTAATAAGGATGACAAATAACATAATTTGTGATCTATGGCCTTAACATGGTTGGTATAAGAATCTGATAAGTTTACAAACAACAATGTTTTTTTTTTATATTGAATAATGGGTAAAATACCAATGTTTAAGTTTGCTGTAACATTGTTTACAATAGACAAACAGTGCAAAGTATCCTACCTTCATTTAAAATGTTGAAAATTAGATAGCAGTTTTAGTTAAAAACAAAACTCACATGTTAATGTTTTACTTTATACTTAATTTGTCGCTTATCACACAATATGATGTATGAACCCAAATAACACATTGTTTGGCGGACATTATGAGAATATCTGTTTAAAGACGAACTTGTCGCCCGAAGTAATGTTGTTCATCATTTATGGTTTAAATAAATAAATAAATATATATATATATATATATATATATATATATATATATATATATATATATATATATTTATATGACTATTTGTTGGCTGCAATGAATGAAATGTTTGACAATAATTTTCAAACCGGTTCAAAATACATTGTTTGTATAATAACAGAAGTAACTTTAGTTATCAGATGGTTAAGTCATGTTATAAATTAATTGTTTCACTGATAGTAGCATAAGAAGGATAAATATTTACCCTGATATGATATTATAAATTTTGTAAAGAAAATCGTTCGAGAATTGCTACCTTGAGGCTTACTTGTTATGTAAAGAACTTACGTTGCTCAACTATAGACGAAAGCGGCCCTACACCTATGCTATGAGCACCATTGTCGCTCTTGCAAAAACATGTATGATTCGTTGTTCCAAACAAAAACTTCATTTAAATATGTGAACGTCTTTGTCACATTGAGTGCAACTTATTGACAGTGTGCATTTTGAAAGACACTGTAAGTGGAATTACAGTTCATCGCTATATTAAAAAAAGTACATATTTTAACAAAACAATATATGATGAATATAAATATGTGTACATATATTACTAAACAAATTAACAGCTAACGTTAAATTTCATTAATTACGTGTTTGAATGCGACCTCGTATTTTAGGATGTGGCAATTAGGATAGTCATTACACAGGAAAGTATCTATAGCTATCTGTGAGTTGTTAAATCTTTATTAAACGACGTTTATTCAGATAGCTGTACTCAAGATATCATCAGTTGTTCAACTTTAATTCATACTTATGCACTAAATCTTCATCACAGATTTAAACTAGAATACATAGCTATGTCGCGATCTTCATTAGATGTTGAAAAAAGAATTCACATACATGAATATGCAACGAATCTTCATCAGATGCTCGAATGAGAATGCATAGCCATGCTCTTGATCATCATCAGATTTTTAATTAAGAGAATGCATAATGTGCGCTAGGGTCTTCATAAGATGTTACAACCATTGTTGATAGATAGGCATCAACTCTTCATCAGCTGTTTACATCAGATTAAATAGCTTTGTTCTTGCTCTTTATAATATGTATGATTATAAACGCATATATGCGTAGATGTGCAATTGTAATAAATAGCTTTGTACTATTTCTTCATCGGATGTCGGATTTTTAACTCCTAATTCATAGGTATGTACCATACGTTTATCATCCGCCTTCATTAAAATTTTTAAACCATGATTCAAAGATATGCACCAGACCTTCATCAGCTGTCCACATCAGAATGAAAGGCAATTCTATTAATCTTTTTCAGATGTACAACTATGACTGCATCGATATGCACAAGTTCTTATTAATTGTGCAATTTTAAATGCATACCTATGCAGAGAGTCTTTATCGGATGTTCAACTCATTGTGTAAAAATATGCACTAGATGTTTTATCATATGCGAACAACATAATGCATATCTATACGCTTGTTCTTCATCGGATGTTCAAATAAGACTTCATAGCTATCAACCAGATCTTCATTAGATGTTCAAATGAAAATGCATAGCTATATGCCAGATCTTTATCAGATATAAATAACATAGTGAAAAACTACGCTTAGATTTTTTATCAGGTGTTAAAAATAGCATTCACACAAAATTTGCACCAGAAATATATCAGCAGCCAATTAAATGAAAGTTGGTTAATATTGACTGTATATATACATATGTCAGTTTATACTAGGTTACGTTACCGCCGTGTATTTTCATTTGTATAAATGGTGACCGTGCTATCAAAATAATTGAAATGTGATAACCTAACTCAGTAAAATTACCGGCAATTCAAGACAGATAGTGACAGTTTCGCGTTATTTTTCAGACGACCATTGTCAAACATAGCCACTGATTCTGTCATAAAAGAAATAAGCAAAACAATGCTTTAATTTCACCATTAGTGACCGAGAGATGGATGTCATTAAAAAAAGCATCTTCATACACTCAAAGCTATAGCTTGACAATGACGAAATATGTTGTTTTATGGCATATTGATAGTGTTAAAGTGACTTGTGCAGCAGAAGAATCATTGTTTACATTTACAATGGTTCCCGGCCCGTAAGCGAAGCATTGGTTCCTGGCTTAGACGAAAAATAGTTTTGTCGCTCCCACCGCTCGTAAATTTCATGCAGACTTTCCACCTGTGTTTATGTCAACTTGTAAAATTGCAAGATGTAAAGATGCGCGATGACTAATCTAACTTGTTCACATGCTCACAGTGGTAATCGGAAGTTCGTTAAAGTTACTGTTGCAAATTTGTATACTTTAGCATTCACCATTGTAAATAAGCGTTAGAGTTGTGACAAAGGTTTGTGCGTTCTGTATGCGATTTAAAAATAAAAGTAAATGTATATTTTACATTTTGAACATTTAATTTTTTAATCATTGAACAGTTTTAATTGGACAATGCATACGATGAATATTTGAGATGTCTCGCCCTTAAAAATTAACATTGTTGAAAATTGAAACATAAAATATCAAACATTTTTTATTCGAACGGGTATTATTTGACATGTTTGTATAATCTATAATTGCAACATGGAACATATCAGCTGAATACTCAAAACGTGCAACATTTCTGGTGATAAATAATATTGGCGGTCTTTCGCTTCCATACAAATAATCCGGGTCAAGCGACATTCTTCTATACATCAAAATCATAATACAAGTGCATACTGTATATGCGCACAATGGCATTACAACAATATGGCAATCAACTATTTAGCTATTTAAGTGTTGCATGTGCCAAATTGAAAATTAAAAGGGTGTAGCATGCCGTTTTTGCAGCAATTCTAATCGAATGTTGAACGTGAATCAAAATGGAAAATATTGAGCAGATACAACCGTTCCACACTGTACTTTCCGAATCAAAATGCTGTGCACCTTCTGCGGACTATAAACATTGCATCTTGCATGTTTCCTATGTCAGCGCGCGGTATATTGCCTGCATACCTTATAATATAATGCAAGGCACAGACAAGTTTGTTTCGTTTACTTTATCAAAACGGAAACTTTTTAAAAAATTTGTTAACGGTTTATCATCGCAGTTGTTTGTTTGCATTACAGGGTATGTCATATGTGAACTAAGGATTTCTGGAAAAAAAGCAAAAATAAAATACAATTCTTCGTTGCTATAGAAACTCTAGTGTTTAATACATTCAGGAAACAAAACAAAAATATCTATAAAAAAACTGATTAAACTTATTAACCTATCTTACTAGACTCAAGAAAGTTTCAACGAATTATGAATTATTACTGCAATTTCTAGCTATTTTGGTTTAACTAAATTATATTGAATGTTGGTGTGGTCTTTTTGTGAGTTGGGGACCGAATTACCAGAACACTCCACTGGTCAGATATGTTGACCACCAATCAAACTCACATGCGGAAACGTGGAATGTACCCGGGTCACACAGATGTCGTAACCTCGGACCAAGTGAGGGATTATTTTTTACGACTTTATAGTTTAGTGAGTCCTTCTAAATATTGGTTTGATCATATTTTTTTGGTGTTTCATTAATCCTTTATTCATTTCATTCATGTCATTCGTTGGTCATTCACAATACATAAGTCTCTAAGAACTTCGCATAATTTTAATAAAGATCATGCAAATTGATTGTTAACAATAAAATTGACATTTTTATCTGAACATTTATACAAGAAAAACTAAGCATTATTCTGTCAAAAACCTTTGAGGTCGTCAATTGCCTGTTCAAATTAAAACATCGTTTTTACCCGGGATGTATACATTTTTACAGGCAGCAAATGCAACAACAGCGAAACTGCTTGTGCAGAACGCTGCACATGCGCAGTGCGCTTTAGGTTACCTTCCACTTAATCATTTACGTTTATTGAAGGGCTGAGCATTTGCAAAAATATAATTGCCGCAACTGTTTTCCGAGGATATCTTTTTTATCGCATTTTTATTATTATTCATTTTCATCATTAAATTGATATTAGGCTTGTACAATCTGGTGCCAAGAAAAAGGTACGAACATTCCTTTCAAGTTGGCCATTTCATATTGCACCATCTGGGAATTAGGTACCAGGGTTTTCATTGTAAAAAATCATTATGAAGCTGTTTAATTTTATTAAAAGCCTTACTTTTGCGTAAAACAGGTGATTACTATCATAATGTAGGTTATTATACGGTGTTTTCTTTTAACGAAAACTTGATTTTTCGAACGGGAACCTGCCTTTCGCATGTCACTTCACACCCGCTCGTGGTTATAGCAACGTTACACGTTTTACACATTACTAATGTCTATTGCATTCAAACAAATCTAAAGAAGTTGTTTTCGCGTTGTTTTAAAGGGACTGTCAACCACGACAACGGAGAAAATAAAAGTTGTAAAATACCGTATTTTTTACAATTTTTAGTTCATATTGATTAAAATATCGCGACTGGTTTATTACATTACATGAAAAAAGTTGTTAAGTTTTTATATGTTCAGTATATTCGGTAATAAGTTTTACTTGGTATGTCTTCCAGGTAACTACCAGTTAACTATAAATAACGCGAGTAGATTGATCGTCATCGTCACGTGGTAACCCCAGGAATGCAACTCGTGCATGCGTAGTGAATTGTATATATTTTATATATAAATTAATCATCTACGTGTGCTATTTATAGTGTGTATATCGTTATGTCACCTATTTTCGCGATGTACTTTTGATTTCACATCCCGAAATTTTTTACCAAAGATACTGAAAATATGAACTTTTTTCAAGTAATGTAATATACCAGTCGTGAAATTGTAATCAATATAAACTAATAATTGTAAAAAAAATACGGTATTTTAGAACTTTTTTTTTCGTCATTCGTGGTTGATAGTCTCTTTAACGATTTCAGCTCGCTTTGCCAACGAAATACAAGTACAGAAAGACAGATGGCTTATCATATTTTATGCTAAAATGCGTTTGGGGTATTTCTACCTGTCGGATCAACATGAAATTATGTATGAGTGGTACAAGTAGGTTACTTATGAGGTAGATGTGCGGGTTTTTCATGATTGTTATATTTTGACTGTCTTTTGAGATTACGAAGCTCTTTTTCAGAGATTGCTTTCATTATTGCGAATGGATTTTTTTAAATTTCATTATTAGTTATTCATTTATTCTATCTATTGACATATTATATCTTTATATGGAACGTAAATTTTCTAAATTTATATAAAAGAAAATAGAGAGAAAAGCCTTGACAATTGGCCGTTTCATAATTCGACCCCATGGGATTGGATTAAGTGTCAACTTACCTGTAACGGAACTCGGAGTGCCCTGATGGCATCGATTTTTGTTGTAAGTATTAAATAAGGTTCTGCATTAATTGCGGTTTTACATACTGAATATGTTTTTATACTAACGACGATCCCTTCAGTTAACCTAATTATGTGATCCAATT